>NC_054378.1:117127163-117292163 GCF_017654675.1 Xenopus laevis | reverse complement strand
AAACTTCAATCACTCTTTACTGCTGTACTGCAAGTTGGAGTGATATCACCCCTCCCTTCCCCCCCAGCAGCCAAACAAAAGAACAATGGGAAGGTAACCAGATAGCAGCTCCCTAACACAAGATAACAGCTGCCTGGTAGATCTAAGAACAACACTCAATAGTAAAAACCCATGTCCCACTGAGACACATTCAGTTACATTGAGAAGGAAAAACAGCAGTCTGCCAGAAAGCATTTCTCTCCTAAAGTGCAGGCACAAGTCACATGACTGGGGGCAGCTGGGAAATTGACAAAATGTCTAGCCCCATGTCAGATTTCAAAATTGAATATAAAAAAAAAAAAAAATCTTCTCTTTTGAGAAATGGATTTCAGTGCAGAATTCTGCTGGAGTAGCACTATTAACTGATGTGTTTTGAAAAAAACATGTTTTCCGATGACAGGATCCCTTTAAGCCACACACTGGGAAATGTAGGGTCCACATGAGCAATTCAGGGATATTGCAAGTTAGCTTGGCAGCCTTTTTTGAATCCCCTCAGGCCCAGGCTGCTCTGTACCCCAACTGCCATCTACCCTTATTAAAGTGCAAACACAGAGAAGGACAGATTTAAAAAACTGGATCCTCATCATCATCATTGATTATTGAGCTTGCGGAGTGGTACAGCAGAAGATAAGGAAGCAGAGCTGACCAGCACTCAAACGGATCCACAAGACCATAGATGTTCAGTTAAAAAATAAATTTATTTGTAGAAAAGTTAAAAATATAGCTGCATCTCCATCCACCCTGCGCGTTTCTCACCCCTCAGGGTGCTTAGTCATGGGCTCCTATTTTTTTTAATACTCATCTTTTTCACCTCTCCTATTCATATCCCAGTCTCTTACTCAAATCAATGTGTAATTTGGACCCTAGCAACCAGATTGCTGAATTTGCAAATGGAGAGCTGCTGAATAAAAGGCCAAATAACTAAAAAAAACACAAATGATAAAAAAAATGAAAGCCCAAATGCAAATTGTCTGAATATCACTTTCTACACCATAGCAAAAGTTAACTCAAAGGTGAACAACCTCTTTAATACATAAAATAGTTATAACAATGCAGAACAAGTATCTATTGCGATTTGACATCAAGGGCCCCGTTTAGAAATGTCTACAAAGTTTTTGCATAAAGAAATTAAGAGAGAAAACTGCTTCACACCAAACCATTTAGATGCATTTTATCCCGGTTCATATTTATCACTATTTATATTGTTCTGCTCCTGCAAAATTGATGTGAGGCTTTTCCATTAATGTCCCTCGTTTCAGAGCTGACCCTCAATGGCGCTTGGTGCAGGTGTGTGACATTTATCCTGCAGTGAGGATGGACTCCCTTAATGTATAACTTGCTGTCAGCACTTTATGTTTTATTGATGGTGATGATAAAACCATTTCCCTTTCTTGGTTAGCAGGAGTGCTGCAAATTGGCAGACGCTGGAGCCTTCAATGACAAAGTGAGAAAGGACATTTTATAAATAGATTCTGCATTAAAGTTTCCAGGAATTTACCTTTAATTCTTCTTTAATAAAGAGCAAGATCACAACGTGCTTTTTTTTATTTTTAAATAAAATGAGCACAATGTATGTAGAACAGTCCCTCGTCATTTATTATTCACACACAGCCCTTTTTAACTCATATTTTATTTACAACTGTGTCACTGTGAATCTTGCCCAGGGTCTGCTATTTCATTGCCCCACCTAATTTTGCACCCCTTAAACTGGCCATAGACGCAACGATCCGATCGTACGAATCGTGGATTTGTCCGATTTTCGGACCGTGTGTGGAGAGTCCCGACATTTTTCGCCCGGCGGAGATCGGTTGTTTGGTCGATCGGACAGGTTAGAAAATTTCTGCTGATAATATCTCTGCGTATATTGCCGATCGTACGATTTTCAGTGGGAGACTGTCACTAGCTTTGGTTGGACATAGATATCGTACGATTACTGTCAGGGGCAGAACATCGGCTGATCTGTTCTTTAACTACTTTATTTCATCAGAATGGAAAGAATTTGATCTGAATGGTTAGTGGCAGGTCGGGAGATGGGGAAAGTCCGATCGTACGTTGATTCGTATCTTTTGATCTTTGCGTCTATCGCCAGCTTTATCCTGTGGATGACCTGCTATTCTGGGCCCCCATGCACCCTATAGTTATGTCATGGCTGAAGAACACCCTCAAAGGTTGATATTAAGTCAAAAAAAGGCTAATGATTAGTATGCAGATTGCTTATGATTAGTGACGGGCGAATAAATTCGCCAGGCGAGAATTTGCAGCGACATTCTGTGTTTCGCTGGCAGCGAATAAATTTGTGAAACTGAGGTGAATGTTTGCTGGAGAAAAATCCACTGCATCAAAAAATTTTTGGTCGAGCGCATAAAAATTTCGGTGCATCAAAATTATTCGGACGTCCATTAACTTTAATGCATTTGGAAAAAATAGGTGCACGTATGTAAAAAGTACAAAATGATTTTGCTGCCCTTTGACTTCAATGCTTTTCTGTGAAACAGAACAAATTCGCCCATCATTATTTATGACTAGGTGCTTGCAGCGAATGGGGTGTCCTGTGTGTGTGTGGCACATATTTGGGTGTGCAACCCCAAGTGATTGTATTTACTTACCTGACACACGGTGCTCCCATCAGCAGAAAACTAACTTTTGGCACCTCCAAATATAAAATTACTTTCATTCTCCTTTAAAATAAGAAGGTAACATTTGTAGTAAATTAGACCCACTAATGGCTTGGAATTCTTGAAGTTACACTTATGCTGACCTAACCAGGGCTGGATTTCAGAGGCGTATGCCCCCAGGCTGCGCGGTCCTAGAGCCTGCCACCCACACCGCTTTAGCGAGCGCAGACGCACCAGAGCACTGGGGAGATGCGCGTCTGCAGTGCTCCTCAGAAAGCAGCTGGGTGGCATGCTGCCTGTAAGGACTCACCCTGGTGGTCTAGTGGGTCCCCCGCTGCGTCTCTGGCAGGGACGCCCGCCGCATTCTGCCGTCTTCCCCTAGCGCCGGTTACATTATGGGGCGCACGGCTTTGTAGTAAAAAACATTGCCCGTTGTTAGGTTCGATTTGATTGTTCTTGGGTGCTTTCCTTAGTGTATCCTGCCTGTTATTACTGTAATTGACCCTTGCCTGCCTGGGACTACTCTGATCTCTCCTATCCTGACCATTTGCCTGTCCACTGACTATTCTACACTCTCCAATCCTGATTGCAGCCTGTCTGACTATTCTCTGCTTCTTGTGCCGGCCCGGCCTGCCTGTTTCCAAGTGGTGTTCTTCCTTCCAGTATCCTGGCGATACGATTGTGCCCCTTTGCTCGTGCAGAACCATTAGCTTTGCTCCTCTCTCAAATAAGACCTGGCAGCATCCGATTAGCCGAGGGCTCCTCCAAGGTGAAAGGAGGCGGTTATAGGCTCAACTGAGAGCCGAGACCAGGGAGCTTAGCTTGGGTTCTGGATTTAGGGAGCCGAACGTGACTCTGCCCCTATTAACTTGCCGCCCTAGGCCCGGGCCTTTGTGGTCTCACCACAAATCTGGGCCTGGGCCTAACCCAATTATTTTACTACCAGAAGTGATAAAGAGTTCTCTGGCCACAGAACCCCAGAATACATAACCCCTTACAAACAAAACCAGTGGCAGTTAATTCTAGAGTAAAAGTTATATTGCAGGAACACAAATTTAAAATAAATATAATGAAGGTATGGCGACCCTTTAAATGAAATCAGGCTATACTGAATAATGGACTACACCAAGCACTATACTCTTTAGAGAACACCATATTAATTCACTCCTCCGTATACAATGGAAGTGCACAAAAGACTTAAGCAGGCAGAATGAGTGTATACAAACAGCATGACATCAATCCGAGAGGATAAGCAGCCAGTAAGACACAAGGATGTGAGCTCTGTAATCCTCTCTAATTCCCCTTTCTGATGGTTCTGCACATAACAGATTCCTGCACTACATGCAGCAAAAGCAAATGATATATGAATGCATGTTAATTCTGTGTATTCCCAAATATTTACCAAAAAGTAGCCATCCCTTAGTGAAAATTAAAACATGCTTGTGACATATTCTAGCCAAATTAGTTGCTTCAGATTAACCCTCCTTGTCCAACATCTCATTCTCAATCTGATTAGTTTATTCCTTCTTCTGCTGCTACAACAGCCTCTACTCTTCTGGGAAGGTTACACTAGTAGGGCACATTTACTTAGGGTCGAATAGCGAGGCTTTATTAACCCTCGATATTCGACCAGCGAAGTAAAATCCTGCGACTTTGAATGTCGAAGTCGAAGGATTTACCGCATTTCCTTCGTTCGTACGATCAAAGGAAAAATCGTTCAATCGAACGATTAAATCCTTCGAATCGAACGATTCGAAAGATTTTAATCCATCGATCGAACGATTTTCCTTCGATCAAAAAAAGCTAGGAAAGTCTATGGGGATCTTCCCCATAGGCTAACATTGATGCTCGGTAGGTTTTAGGTGGCGAAGTAGAGGGTCGAAGTTTTTTTTTAAAGAGACTATCGAATAGTCGAACGATTTTTAGTTCGAAACGTTCGAGTCGTAGTCGAAGGTCGAAGTAGCCAATTCAAAGTAGCCAAAAAAATACTTCAAAGTATTTTTTATTCTATTCCTTCACTCGAGCTAAGTAAATGTGTCCCTAGATGTAGGAACATTGTTGGCTGTATTTGATTCCATTCAGCCACAAAAGCATTAGCGAGGTTGGACACAGATTTTGGGGATCTGGCCTGACAAAACCCACTTGCTTTCTCTGCACTTGTGATACGACCAACCTGCAAGGGGGCATCGCAGGAGCTGCCTCGGGGGACACAATCACCCCTGCTCACTATTGAGGATCCAATTCATCTCATGGGGTTCAGTTAGGCTGAGTCCTGACAACTCAAGTTCTTCCATTTGCATCTCAGCAAAGGTTCAAAGCCTGCTTTGTGCATGGGGGACATTATTGTACTGAAGTGGGAAACAACAACAACCTTCCCCAAATTGTTGCTAAAATGTAGAAAGTACATCATTATTACAAATTTCATTGTACTTGGTCTTAAAGGAAAAACAAGCCCCTTATTAAAAAAACCTTACCTCCCTACCCCACATAGACCACCCTCCCTCCTCCTCCCAGCCTAACTGCTACGCCCCTAACCTTTTTACTTACCCCTCAATGCAGATTCAGGGATCGGAGTTCAGGGCAGCCATCTTCCAGGTCTTTCTTCCATCTTTCCGGCAATTTCCGGCAATTTCAGTGCATGCTCAGTTGTCGCAAAGCGGGAAATTGCTCCAACTGTGCACGCACCGCCACACCAGTCTCGTCAGATTACCGAAAAGAAGAAGATGGCGGCCGTGAACGCTGATCCCTGAATCTGCACCGAGGGGTAAGTAAAAAGTTAGGGGCATTTGCCCGGGGTAGCAGCTAGGCTGGGGGGGGGGTCTATGTGGGGTAGGATTTTTTTTAATAAGGGCTTTGTTTCTCCTTTAAGATTGGCTTTCAGTGCAACCAGGGCATATAGTCTAAACCATGTGAAACAATGTAAGGCCCATCAGTAACATAACTATACCCTGTGGGGTGCAGGCCATGCAGCCCCCCAACCCCCCTCCAGTCCGATTTTTGTGGCGGTTTTACATGTGTGAGAACTGTCGGCGGGTCCTGAGGGGTTGCGGGTCCTGGTGGAGTCGGGCCCTGGTGCTCTGAGGCCAGTTATCTCTTGTCCCTCGGGTTCTAGTTCTTCTTCTGTTTACCACTGGGGAATCCTAAAGGATCTTCAATGGGATGTTCAAATGTAGTTGTAGGCCTGAGTCCTAACACACCCAAGCCAAACCTTGGCAGATGGGGATCATTTTTTTCCCACACTGGAGCAAAACTGTTAAAGCAGCCCCTTATTTTGTTAGCCAGCCTCTTTTCATTCCACAAAATCATTTTCACACATTTACCAGCACTAAACCTGACAAAGCCAATATAATTCTTCTTTTTCAGAACTGGAATCTATATGAAAAAGAGATTGTTTTCGTTCTCATCTGTTGCAGAATAAAGTCACTCTCTGTGCTCAAACTAAACACGAGACTCATTTAGAGATGGTGATTGATAGAGGACCTGCTTTGAACACCTGCACAAACAGTGTTTGCTGTGCTGAGAAAAGGAGAAAACAGGCATTTGAGGCTGCTCCGAATCCTGCATTTATACATCTCGTTTCCTGAGTCAGTGGGGATAGCGCAGCTTGATCATTTATCCATGTAGGTTATGTCTATAAATATGCAAAATCAGCTGCAGCCACAGGCATTTCCTCCTTACAGGTAACTCATCTATTTTTAAGACAGTCAACCAAGGACATGTATGTCAGCAAGGCATTCTGGCAGATCAACATGATTAATCAGGTCAGGATCGGGTGGCTCGTTCAAGAACAAAGGGTCAAATCAATATTCATAAATGGCCGTCTCACACTGTTCCAAGTTTTAGCCAAGAGCATTAATTGTGCTCTAGGAAAAGGGGCTCAGGCCAGGGGAAACCAATTTATTTCTATATATATTTAGGGGCCGATTCACTAACTTCGAGTGAAGGATTCGAAGTAAAAAAACTTTGAATTTCAATGTGTTTTTTGGGCTACTTCGACCATCGAATGGGCTACTTCGACCTTCGACTACGACTTTGAATCGAAGGATCCGAACTAAAAATCGTTTGACTATTCGACCATCGAAGTACTGTCTCTTTAAGAAAAAACTTCGACCCCCTAGTTCGCCATCTAAAAGCTACCGAACTCAATGTTAGCCTATGGGGAAGGTCCCCATAGGCTCGCCTAAGTTTTTTTTGATCGAAGAATATTCCTTCGATCGTTGGATTAAAATCCTTCGAATCGTTCAATTCGAAGGATTTTATCGTTCGATCGTTCGATCTAACTATTTGCGCTAAACTACTTCGACTTCGATATTCAAAGTCGAAGGATTTTAATTCCCAGTCGAATATCGAGGGTTAATTAACCCTCAATATTCGACCCTTGGCGAATCGGCCCCTAAGACTATTTTATGCCCATTTGGCTGCTGTTAGTGAGTAAAGAAAGTATTAGACTCCATCTTCAGGCCCAGATTTATGGGAAAGTCACAAAAGCATGCCCAGGGTGACAGGATTATTGGCAGGGGCTTAAGTACAGTGAGAGCAGACCCTGCGGCTGCAGGGGAGCCCGGGAAACAAATACAGTGGCCATAACCGAATCAGAAAAGAGTTGAGTAAAGAGCAAAGCAAGTATGAAAAATGGTCCACAAAATCTTCGGGGCAGATTTACTAAAGTGCAAAGTGGCCGTCGCTATTGAAAATTCGCCAGAAATCCCAACCGCAGTGATAGCACCAATTTACTAACAGGCATTAGGACAATTCACTAAAGAAAGAAACCATTCGCTCAGGCGAATGATCATTACTCCACAAATCCACTAAAGTGCGTATTTTACAGAAAGTTACTTCAGAGTTTCCTTCTCTACCTTAGACCAGGCAAACTGATAAAATGAAGCTACATCCTCCTCAATCTTATGTCAGTGACATCGGGGCAAATTCACTAAACGACGAAGTGCCTAACGCTAGCGTTAATTTGCCAGCGTAGTGCAACGGACGCTGGCGTAAATTCGCTAGTGTTACTTCGCATCCTTACGCCTGCCAAATTTGTGCAACGAACGTAACTACGCAAATTCACTAAAGTGCGCATTATTCTGAATGCTACCTTTTACGCCAGACTTCCTTCGCCACCTGAGACCAGGCGAAGTGCAATAGAGTAGATAGGGATTGCTTCAAAAAAAATGTAAAAATTTTCTGTCCCAAAAAACGCTGGCGTTTTTTCATTTTTTATGGGTGATAGGCTGAAAAAGATCGAAATTTTTTTTGGGGCTACCCTCCTTCCCCCCTACATTTCCTAACTCATGACACCTTAACTATATGTTATATTT
The DNA here is from genome assembly GCF_017654675.1 of Xenopus laevis. Taxonomy (NCBI): domain Eukaryota; kingdom Metazoa; phylum Chordata; class Amphibia; order Anura; family Pipidae; genus Xenopus; species Xenopus laevis. Next base: position 117,284,194 of record NC_054378.1, on the reverse strand, counting down.
GGCGCCGTATGCAAATTAAGCATCGCTGTCGTAACTTCGCTTTGCTTGGCGAATTAACACTAGCGCAACTTCTCAACCTTATGCTTCCCCTGAGCGCAACTTCGGATTTTAGTGAATTTGCGTAGCGCTGGCGAAAATACGCATGGCGAAGTGCGGCGAAGCGGACGCTGGCGCAACTACGATTTTTAGTGAATTTGCCCCATCACATCCGGTATGCCGAAAAGTCATAAAACTTCTAAAAAACGCTGGTGTTTTTTCTTATATTAAAGTGGGATTGCCTTCGAAAGTTCTAACTGTTTTTTTGTATTAACATTTTTTTCCCAACCATTTGAGGGGCAAACATTTGTTTTAGGGTGGGCTCATGTCTAGGGCATTAGAGCATCTCTTTTGTCTTTATTTTGTTTCCTTGGACATTTGTAATAATAAGTGGCCACTTCAATCATTTGCACCAACGTCTCTACAACTTTTTTGTACCCGCCCTATTCAAATTGAGTTTCGCTAGGCAGAAATGAACGTTACAGAAAGTTCGCTACGAAATGCTCGCGCTGACAAATTAACACTAGCAAAACGTTGCCAGCATTCGGCTACAGAGACACCTTTTTGCATTTTAATCAATTAGCGTAGTGATAGCGAATTTGTGCCTGGCAAAGTGGGGCGAAGTGTGGTGGAGTCTTCGCAAAAAGTCGCACTTTAGTGAATTTGCCCCTTTGTGTTTTTACAAATCTTTTGTGAGTTTGAGGATTAGTGATGGACGAATTTGCGCTGTGGATTTCCCGGGAAATTCGCAAAACGGCGAAAAATTTGCGAAACTGCGCTGGCGTCTCGTTTTTGATGCCGGCGTCCATTTTTTGACGCCGACGCCCGTTTTTTGACGCCGATGCCGGTGAATTTTCGCAGCCGTTTCCGCGAAATTCGCGCCTGGTGAATAAATTCGCCCATCACTATTGAGGATATATGTTTTTTATTTGATCAGAGGTAAACAAAGCTACCAGGGGACTGATGTCCTTTCTGTTTTAATCATACAAAACTGCTTACATGATGATAATAATAGGGTCACAGGGCCCTTTGTAAGGTACTTCTTGCATTGGGATCATTTGACTCACATAAGAAATCAGTTGATTTATACTAGTCCAGGTTATATCTCGTTGATTTTAGGGGCAGATTTATCAAGGGTCGAATTTCGAAATTAAAAATACTTCGAAATTTGACCATCGAATTGAAATACAGAATATCAGAAGTCAAAGTTTTTTTCATTGAATTTGGGTATCCTGCGGTCGAAGTAAAAACCTCTCTGTTATGACCTAAAGACATGTTTTCCTAATTTTAATAACAAGGATTCGAAGGATTTCAGCAATCGATCGCACGATTTTACTTCGACTTCCAAAAACTTAGAAAAATGCTCTAGAAGGTCCCCATAGGCTAACATAGCACTTTGGCAGGTTTAACTTGGTATTGAAGTTTTTTTAAAGAGACAGTTCTTCGATTATCGAATGGTCGAATATTCGAATGAGTTTACTTCGAATCGAAGTCATAGGGGCCCATTTACTTAGCTCGAGTGAAGGAGTAGAATAAAATAGAATAAAAAAACGCATTTCAAATGTTTTTTTTGGCTATTTAGACCATCGAATTGGCTACTTCGACCTTCAACTACAACTTTCGAATATTCGACCATTCGATAGTCGAAGTACTGTCTCTTTAAAAAAAACTTTGACCCCCTAGTTCACCACCTAAAACCTATTGAGGTGCCATGTTAGCCTATGGGAAGGTCCCCATAGGCCTTGAACAATTTTTATTAAAATTGTTCAATCGATGGATTAAAATCCTTCGAATTGAGCGGTTCGAAGGATTTAATCGTTCGATCGAACGATTTTTCGTTCGATCAAACTATTTGCGGTAAATCCTTCAACTTCGATATTCGAAAGATTTACATTCGCCAGTCGATATTCGACCCTATGTAAATCTGCCCCGTAGTATCCTATTCGATGGTCGAAGTATCCAAAAAATTACTTCGAGTTTCGAATCTGCCCCTTAATGTTGATGGTGTTATGCTTGGTCTTAGATTGTAAGCTCCTCTGGGGCAGGGACTGATGTGAATGATGTATGATCTCTACTATGTGCTGTGGAAATGTGTCAGTGCTATAGAAATAACAGAAAATAAATAAAAATAAATAATAAAGAGTTCATTTTGATAAAGTTTGTTAACATGATGATTGCGCCAATTGACGCAAACCTGTAGATGGATAGATTCTTTATTTGTCACTTACAAAGTTATAAAAGTGCAACTTGTAGTGGAATGTACCCTGATCATTCCAAAACGGTGTAATTCTTTTTAAAATAACAATATACTAGTGCCTAGAAACATTTTTTAAGAAATTGTCCAATAGTCCCTAAATACAAAGACAATGATCGTGCAATGCATTAAACACTGCATAATAAATATATAATAAAAAGTAGTGCCATATTTTTCCAAAACACAGCTGCATTGTGCTTATAATATGAAAATACCTACTAATCTCTATAAATCCATAAATTTGAGTACATTGTGCATATATTATAATTAATACATACAAGTGCCATATTGTTAACTAAACACCAGAGTGTAACAACATCTAAAATATATTCCTAGATTCATCAATACAGGAATAATTAAAAAACGTAAAAAGCTGTGGCGGCAAACCATGATTAAGAAGCCAAATAAGCCGAGGATAAAAACTTTTTATAAACCTCTCTATTATGACCTTAAGACACTTAAGATGTTTTCCTAATTTTAATAACAAGGATGAGTTCCATCTCTAATAATTCTGAATGCTCTAACTCTACATCTCCTTACATAAACATCTTTTAATGATGGTAAAGCAAATCTAGTGCAACTTTCTGCTGCGAGTATCACCCGCTGTAAATCATTACGATCTTGTACACCACAATTCCAAAACCATGAGATGATATTCTGTGTCAGAACACTCTCCATGGCACCAATATAAAAAGTCTTTAAAGTTTCTGCTGAAACTCCAAATTTCCACAATTTTCTTAAATAATAAAGGCACTGCCTGGCCTTCTTAGACTGTGCTCGAATATGTCAAGTCCTCAGAAATGTGGACCCCTAGACATGTAAAACTACTCTTCCTCTGTAAGGATTCAAAGACAGGAGCCAATGTGCTGAATAATTTGAAAGGTGTTTAATAACAAAAATGTGCACAGACCTTTGCAGAAACCTAAAAAAGGGCAGCAAAAACAAAAAAAAAAGTCCAGAATCAGGCTGAAATTCCAGGGCAGGCAGCAGACAAACAGTTGAGCGACAGTCCAAAGGTCGTGGCAAGCAGAGTTCATACAAGGTCAGAAAACAGGCTGAGGTCAAAACCAGGGGATCCAAAAATCAGGAGTACAGTGAGCAGATAAGAAACAGGGCAAAAAACAGGGAAAACACAAGGCCGGAACAAGATTTACCAGGTAAAAGATTTCAGGAACAAGAGAAGAAACCAAAACAGGATCAGGATATCAAGGTCACGAGGCTTTCAGTTAGCAGTAAGGCCAACTAATCCAGCACAGGGTGGGAATTAGGCTTAAGTAGCCTTCAAATGAGTAATTGCCCTCAGCGGGATTGGGGGCATGTGCTGAGAAAGGCTGACCTGGAGGCAGCAAAGCAACAGTCATTTTATCAGAGCCAGGCTACCACCACACCACCTCATGTGCCTCAAGCAGGAGGAGCAGCGCCTGGAACACAACAGGACCCTGGTTCGAAACCAGGGAGTTCCACACACCCTCTCTACTGCAGCCCCACCAATAGTAAGGGGCCCATTCACTAAGCTCGAGTGAAGGAATAGAGGAAAAAAAACTTCGACCCCCTAGTTTTCCACCTAAAACCTACTGAGGCCAATGTTAGCCTATGGGGAAGGTCCCCATAGGCTTTACAAGGTTTTTCTGATCGAAGGAATTTCGTTTGATCAATGGATTAAAATCCTTCGAATCGTTCCATTTGAAGGATTTAATCGTTTAATTATTCGTTTGACCGATCGATCAAACGAATTGCGCTAAATCCTTCGACTTCGATATTTGAAGTCGAAGGATTTCAATTCAGCAGTCGAATATCGATATTCGACCCTAGGTAAATGTGCCCCTTAGTGTATAATAAGACCTCTGCTGTTTCCACCACAAACTTCTTAGTTTTGCTGACATTCAAATAAAGACAGTTCTCTTAACACCATGATACTAGATTCTCCACCTGTGCTTTATAAGCGAGAGAGGACACCTTGGAATTACTGCCAGCTTCAAGGCAGCAGTAGTTCAGGGGCTGAGCCTGTTTCAATGGGTGCACTTGCACTTGATTTAGAAGAGTAGGCAGGCTGGATACACTGGTGTCAAGCATAATTATAAGGAATGACAAGGAGCGTTTTTGGACCTTTAATGAAAGTTGTCAGTGCAATTGTCAGGACTGCCAGAAGTACCCGACCCAGAAGTACTCGACGGCGCTGTTTACATTCCCGGCGATCACAGTGAAGATCCAAGATGGCGGCGCCCATGCTGAACACATGGCTGCAGCGTCACTGCATGATGATGTCATCACTGGTGCTGGGATCTCGTCATAAAAGGGCGCCCAAAACACTGTGATGGCGCCCAAGAATAGGATTTGTTGCTATTGATCTTGGGTTCCTGTTTGTTTCCTGATTCCTGATTCCAGCTTGATTCCAGCCTGATCCCAGCCTGTTTCTAGCCTGTTTCCAGCTCCCAGTCTGTTTCTAGCTCCTGCCTTGGTTCTGACCCCCTGCCTGAACTCTTGATATTTGATTCTGATCTGCCTGCCCCCGTTAACTCCTGCCTGTGACCACTACTACTGATTCTGCTTAACCTTTCGGATACCGCAACCTTGCTCCCTCAAGAGGGCTTCCTCCTTGATCCTGGCTACCTCCCTGGAGGGAGCTCCCGGCTTCCTGACAGCAATTAAGTCTTAAGCAATTGAGGCTAAAATTCTTAACAAACCCTTTAGCTTATTCACACTAGACCAAAAGAAGCCAATGACCTTTCACAACCAGACCTGTTCCTTTACTTCTTAGCATCCCAACATCCTCACGTAAGTGCTTCCATAAACACAAGGTCAATGGCTGCTAAGTCTACTGGCAACAATCACCCGTGCATAAAAGTGTAGATGCTCTCCAACACACTCCTGTTATTAACTATCAATATTACTCAACCTCCACCGTATAGACCATACATACATCAAGATAAAGAAGGTGAAGGGAGCTACAAAAACACAACAAATGTTCAATAAAAAGTAGTAGCACAGCTCTGCAGTTTGTGTGGCTCCCATCATCATCTGAAATAACCGCAGCCAACACCACAGTTCTGATGCATACATAAACAACGTTGTTAGGTTTAGGTTAAAGGCTGCCATTAGGCTATATCCAGTGTCATGAAATGATGAATTATGGCAATAAAATGAAAAAAAATCATAAACATCTTTACTGGGAATCCATAATCTCCAAAAGTAATCTATTTCTATGTATGTCGTTGACTACAGAAGATATTGAGATGGGGCAGAGTTCACCCCTTTCCGCGTGATCCATTTTCGATCATTTGTTCATTAGGAGATGGTTTGTGATGCCATTGTGCCTGCGCTCACCAGCCAAGGAAAGTAACATTGGCTTTGCCAATCAAGACACGTCAGAACTCTGAGTAATGGAAATGTTAAAAATAGATTGGTTTACATATTATTTGTAATACTACATTTTGCAGTCCTGATAATACATTCCCTTTAAAGGTATTAATTAATCCTGAAGGATTTAGCCCACAGATTAGCATTTTTATGGAAGTAGTTAAATCAAAAGATTATGGCATTTATTTCAGATGTTTCATTCTTTCTCATGGAAGTCGAACGTTTGTGACAATTTCTTTTTCTACTAATGCCTGAATGTAGAATTCAAATCAGGTTTCAGCAAGACAGAAATGTGTCCAGTCCTGCTAAATGGACATTATTATCGATATAAAAATGCATTTGCACCTAAAAACATTTGAATTGCTCTCGCTCTCTCTCTGTAGAACAAACTGATGCGAGTGTTTCCTGTTCAGTTTTGAAAAATATTCACCAGTCAAAAGGACCTGTGCTCCATGGCCATCAACTCACGGCTTATAAAACTCTAAGGCCTCATTTACCACTTGTTGCCATGCACTTTGTCATAGTAAGTTACCAAGAAATACTAAAAGGTGCCTCTTGCAGTTCTGCATAGTGTGCTTGGTGTCGCTGGGTCTTTCCTGCTCCCTCTTGTAAACCATGTGCCTATTGAAGTAGGGGAACATCCGAATAAATTAGAGCTCAGCTATGATGGTAGGCCAAGATGCATGATGCTCTTATGGATGCAAGTCTTTTCACAAAAGAAATGGAACACAAAGGGGTGCACCAGTTTCTCTATACAGTATTTGTATGTAGATGGGCAGGCAGGGCCGGATTTACATAGTGGGCGCCCCTAGGCCCACTGTCGTTCGTCGCCCCTCTCCCCTCCAGGGGGACAGGAGCAATGAGGATTGGCGCATGGGAAATTTAAAAAATGGTTGTATCTCCAGCACATCCCCAGTGTTTTTGAACCAATGTGGGTGTGGTTGGGCAGCATGCCGTCCCCCTAAAACCCTGTCACCCTAGGCCCGGGCCTAGGTGGCCTTTCCACAAATCCGGGCCTGTGGGCAGGAGTTGTAGGATGTCAAGGCCACCACTTTGAGCATCATGTCTATGGAGACTCTCATTTATCCAGGTCATGTGGTGAAATGTTTTCAAGAAAACTCTGAGGGGCAAATTCACTAAAGGACGAAGCGCCTAACGCTACCGTTAATTCGCTAGCGTACCGCATTTTCATTAATTTGCTGATTCACTAACGGACACTGGCGTAAATTCGGTAGTGTTACTTCACACCCTTACGCCTGGCGAATTTGCGCAACGGACGTAACTACGCAAATTCACTGACAAGCGCATTTTTACGCCGGACTTCCTTCCTTCCACCTCAGACCAGGCGAAGTGCAATAGAGTAGATAGGGATTGCTTCAAAAAAAGTTAACAATTTTTCTAAGTCCCAAAAATATGCTGGCATTTTTTATTTTTTTATGGGTGATAGGCTGAAAAAGATCAAAATTTTTTTTTGGGACTACCCTCCTTCCCCCCTACATTTCCTAACTCATGGCACCTTAACTATACAGTGGGCACATGTGTAGGGCAAAATAAAAATTTTATTTGCTGTTTTGAAGGTTTCCCAGGCTTGTGTAGTGACGCTCCATATACCTCCATTGTAACTTCAATTTGGCGCCGTATGCAAATTAAGCATCGCTAGCGTAACTTCGCTTTGCTTGGCGAATTAACGCTAGTGCAACTTCGCAACCTTACGCTTCCCCTGAGCGCAACTTCGGATTTTAGTGAATTTGCGTAGCGCTGGCGAAAATACGCCTGGTGAAGTGAGGCGAAGCGGACGCTGTCGCAACTACGAATCTTAGTGAATTTGCCCCAGAGGGTCCAGTTGCTTTAGACTTAACTCTACTTGATAATGTATACCTTGAGTGTAATTTCGATGTTAAGCACGGACATCCTTGCACATCATATGCTGAAGTGCATGCCCCCCCTGCCCAGTGTAAATTAGCCTGATTATGTTTTAAACAACCCCCTTTACAGTAAGTCCTCTCTTCTTATATATGTAGACTAAATATGCCCTTATTCAGAAGCAGGAAATTGAGGTAGATTGATGTAGTTAGATTATTAAAAAAAACTAATCAGTGTCACGGAATTATCAGCCAGCAAGTCTGATATCTATACTGAGGGAGCTCACTGGAAGGGCATTAAGAGAATGCCTACAGGATATGGTAATTATACATATGTCAAAAAGTTGCAGGTTCAAATGAAAGGAACAATATCCTACAATAAACTAATTTAATCACTATGAGCATGTGCCCCCTCTCAGTGATTATAACCATTAACATCAGATACAGTGCTCAATAGAATAAAAGAAAAACTGGTTGTAACTTTTGTTGGAATATGGTGGTGTTAGTGTCTGGTCCGAACAAGTCCTCACAGGCCCAAGATATTTGTGAAAAAAGTAACCCCAACAGCAAGTAGTTAAACACAACAGGTTCCAGACTTCCAACTTAGTGCAGATTTCCCCAGTAGCCACTTTCACTGGTGTGTACAGCAATGAGATTGGAACAGCACTACTCAATTTCTTTGAATTAAAAATGCCTTTATTGCATTATTCTCTGGGCATTACCTAAAGCTTGAGAAAGGGCTAAGGAGTGCCCGAAAAGTAGCTGTAATGCCCAGAGAATAATGCAATAAAGGCATTTTTAATTCAAAGAAATTGCGTAGTGCTGTTCCAATCTCATCGACGTAACTTCAATCAGATGAACTTAAATATAATAAGGTAGACAATAAAGAAATGAAATAGCACATGCTTACTAAAGAACATGTGTGGTCCCACAATAACTCCAAAAAAAATAAGCCTCCACAAAAAACACCAGGTTTCACTAGAAAGATCCCAAAGGGACACATTTACCAATAGAAAACTAAAAAGCTAAAAAGAATATCAATTATGATGAGGTTGATTAAAGAAGGGTCCTTTTATCAGAAGGTTGATGGGATCAATACCTCTAAGCTGTTTACTCTTACATTCATGATAAAAGGGATCTAACAACCCTCCCACGTTTTTCAGAAATCACCTGTATTTATATTGTTGGTGGGAAGGACAGTGGACGTGATCAGGGTGAAATTGGACGTGGTCAGGGCAGAAGAGGAGTATGGCAAAAATCACCTTGTTTCAGAGAGTAGGGTGGCCATTTAGCTGGTTAAAAAGGCTGATCCCACAGAAGCTTATTTAGCGCAGATCCAACAAGTCCAAAGGGATTTAGATTTACTCCTTTCTACTAATGCTGAAAAAACCTTGAGATGGGCGAAACACAAACTTTATAGTGCCCTGGATAAACCGGGGAGAATGCTGGCCCGCAAATTAAATGAGAAAAATAACTCCTCGCCTATACATAGAATCAGGACCCCCCAAGGCCCTCTCTCGGGTAACCCACAAAAGATAATGGAAACCTTTGAAACCTTTTATAAAAAATTATATTCGAATCCGGCCCCTATTAGCGATAAACTCTTTACTAAATTTTTTAAAGACCTTGATATCCCTCAGCTTTCTCCCGAGCAAATCTTGCGGGTGGAGGATAAAATAACACAGGAGGAGGTAGCTCATGCTATAAAGGACCTGAACTTGAATACATCCCCGGGCACCGATGGTCTCCCAAACATATATTACAAAAAATTTAATATAGAACTGTCTCCATATTTAACATCTATGTTTAATGGGCTCTTAGAAGGCCAGCGGTTACACCCCGAGTCACTACAGGCTAAAATTTCAGCTATCCCTAAGCCAGACACAGATTTACATGACTGTAAGAACTATAGACCTATCTCGGTTTTGAATACGGCGTATTAATACATTTTTCCCTTCAATAATCAACAAAGATCAGGTGGGGTTTGTTCCGGGCCGCCAGGCCTCGGACGCTATCAGGCGCCTTATTTTACTTATGGAACACGCTCAAAGGACAGGTACCAAATCTATGTTGCTTAAATTAGATATTCGAAAGGCTTTCGATTCCTTATCCTGGGACTATCTTTATTATGTATTGGGAAAATGGGGGTTTGGCCCGAACTTACTGTCATGGGTAAAAGCCCTTTATGATGGGCCTTCAGCTTTAGTTAACATTCCAGGGTTCTGCTCTAATCCCTTTCGGATATATAGGGGGACCCGTCAGGGATGCCCCCTCTCTCCCATTTTGTTTAATCTAGCGATCGAACCATTGGCTATAGCAGTTCGGTCTAACCTTAATATCGCCGGTATTCAAGCTGGTGGACTTCATCATAAACTTAGCCTTTTTGCTGATGACCTGTCTTTCATTATCTCTAAACCTCTTACATCACTTCCTAATCTATATGGGCTTTTAGAAGCTTTTGGTATTATTTCAGGGTTACGAATTAATCACTATAAAACTGAAGCACTAAATATTAACCTCCCTCATGAAATGGAAAAACTGTTAAAATTGAACTTTGAATTTAATTGGCACCCTAAATATATATCTCTATTAGGAATTAAATTAACAAGGTCTTATGATGATTTATTTAAATATAATTACCCTTCAATGTTTAAAGCTTTAACAGCCTTATTAGGGAGATGGAGCTCTCATCATATATCATGGGTAGGACGTATAAATTCAGTAAAAATGACACTCCTACCGAAACTGTTGTATTTATTTAGAACCTTACCCGTCACTGTCCCTGTACGACAATTGGGGAAATTTGAATCAACAGTACTTAGGTTTGTATGGGCGGGGAAACCTCCAAGAGTTAATAAATACACATTATTCCAGCATAAGAGGTGTGGAGGGTTGGGATTTCCAAAGTTCTCTTTGTATTATAAAGCAAGCCCAATTAGCCCAGATCCTTGCTATGTACTCCATAGAAGACAGTCCTCACTGGGTATCGCTGGAAGGCCTCTTTACACAACCATATTCCCCTACAGCAATATTATGGAACCTGTCGAGACAGAGAGTAACACAGATGAGTAGGTGTTTTCAACACACTATGAAGGTGTGGGTAGCTTCGAACAAGAATATTCAGTTGAAGTCCTCTTTCGGGCCAGCAGTCCCTCTATTCTCAAATCCCCAGTTTTCTCCGGGTCTTCAGGTTTCTCAATTTAAGTGGTGGACGGATAGAGGTATTCGGTCATTGGGGCAGCTATGCTCTACAGCAGGGCCCCTTCCCTTACAGGAATTGATAGACAAGTTTTCAATCCCCTCTACAGAAAGGTTTAGATTACAACAAGTTTATCACTTTGTTTTAACACAGTGGGCCCAGGTAAAAGACAAAGAGAACAGAGAAACATTCTTTGAAAGATGTAGGTGTATCTATTCTCCTAATACACGACAGGTAGTCTCCAGTTTGTATAATAAATTCTTGGAAGGCCTGCAACCCTCGACGCTATCCTATATGTTAGCCTGGCATAAGGATCTTTCTAGAGAAATCCCACATGAGGATTGGGAACAGATCTGGAATACAACTAGAAGATCATCTAATAATGTTTCTTTACTAGAGACGAATTATAAAGTGTTATTTAGATGGTACTTGGTTCCAGCACGAATAGCCAAATTTGCCCCTTCAGCTGATCCTAGCTGCTTTAGAGGCTGTGGAGAATTAGGCACAATGTTCCACACCTGGTGGGAATGCCCTTATGCCCGGAGATTCTGGATTAGAATCTTCAATATGGTATATTCGGTATTTGAGACCCCCATTCCTAAAGATCCTGTTCTAGCTTTACTTGGGAAAAAACCAGATACTTTATCGAAGTCTCAGTTTAGTCTATTTTCTTTTATAATGTTAGCAGCTAAGAGAACTATTGCTGGAGCTTGGAAACAGAAACAAATCTCAATAGAACCAGTTAAATCCAGAATAGATTGGATCATGTGTCAAGAGAAAATGTCAAGTACTCTCCTCGACTCTCACCAGAAATTTCTTGCTGTCTGGAGGCCCTGGATCGAATATAGACAGGGGCCTGGAGAGGTATTTATTCCTCTCTCACTGTAAGAATTATTTCTATTCGAGATAGGACTTATAGTGGAGGTACTTATTATTTTGGTCCTTTTTTATTTTTTTTTTTTTTTTCTTTCTTGGTGTTTTTGATTGTGTGTATTAAATCTTGGGTTGGCCTGGGGGCCTGAGGCGGGGAGGGTATACTTAGCACAGAAGGACACAATAAGAGCTGAAAGTAGGGGGTTCCCCCCCCTCCCCCCCTTTTTTTTTTTTTTCCTCGTCCCAAATTTTGGAGGTGGGTGATAAAAGGTCACAGGGTTTGCGAAGTTATCAGATACCTATCTAATAAACTTGTCACGTTAATTTACAAGGAGCATCACTGAGGGGGGGGGGTTTCTGTCTGTTTTTTTTTTTCTAGGATTATGGGGGTCCACTTTAAAGGATCGATGTCTTGGCTATTTCAGTAGCGGGGGCATCGTTCTTCACAATAAATTGGCTCTAGGTTTATATAATATAGGTATTGTAGCTACAACATCGCTGGTTTTAGTTATTGACAGTATTATGGCACGGGTTTTGTACTATATAAAGATCACAATTTATTAAGAAGATATTAGCACTTACTTCATGGAACTATATCAGGGGTTTTGGGTATGTGTGGTGGTTTTTTTTTTGTTTTTTTTTTTTAGGGGGGGGTGAGATATGGAACCCAAATTTTTGTCCTGTGCTGTTGGGGTTTCCCTCCACGCCTCAGGTCACCAGGTTAGAATTTTCTTATGGATTTGTTTTTATGTTTATTATGTATGATGGATATGGGAAATATAAATGATTCTGTGTAAAAAGCATTCTGTATATAAATGTGGTTTAAAAGAATAAAAATTTATTGATAATTAAAAAGGCTGCTTGATGCAAGTTGGCAACCCTATGAGAGGACGGAGGGGTGGAGCGGATAATATGTTGGCTGGGGGAAACCAGTGTTGCTGGAGGAAGCTGTGTTTTTAACAAACTGTCAGTGCCCAGTTGCAAAATTTGACCAGGGTCCATAAATTCCTAGTTATATCACTGTTTACAAAAGGCACAACAATGGCTCCCATTGGGTTTCCTTGGATAACACCATTGCAATCTGTTCTCAGTTACATTTGTCAAGCATTAATATTTCTTGTAATTCATTATTTTCACTCTCTCACAACTCTTTTGTGCGAGAGCCCGCAACATGGCAAGCGTGACCCCTTCAAAATGCGTTATGCAGACACAATCTTGAAAAAGATTAAAAGCCCAGACAGGGAGATGTGTTTAATAATTGCCATTAAATGCAGCATGCGAGTTAAAAAATGGATATGTTGGTCCCATAATAATTTAGAAGATAACTGCGTAAATTAAATCTGATATGTTGTTATTTTTATCCCCGAGACAAGTATTCATTATGGCGTTTCGCAAGCCCAGGGCACTCCGACAGTCCTAGCAATGCTGCTGAATAATTTGGGTTGCAGTGTGGATTTTTAGAACCGTGTTGTTTGTGAAATATTGTTTCTAAATTGTCTAGAAAAAATGAAATATTATATTGCAAGGTATCACCCAATATTGGAGGGTGGCTGCAGTAATATACAGGGCCTGGATTTGCCGAAAAGTGCCTATCCGGATTTCCAAATTAGGAAATTCGGACAGGAAATTGAAGTAAATGAGATTTCACCAGCCCTGGCCCCAAGGTCATCAGCCCGCCCCTGGCATTATTAGACCCGCCCCTGGCATCATTAGACCCGCCCCTGACATCACTCTCCCACTTCCTGACATCATCCGCCCCCTGCTGTTTTCTCCAAATGGAAAAGGTGGGAACTCTAATGCAGACCGATGTATACATTTAATTTACCATTTAATAAAAGTTTGCTCCAGTTCTTAAAACTTATAGTCCCCAATAAGCACGTGCTCTTCAGTTTGAAATTAAACATCTTATTGATTGCCATAAGTTACAAGAAATTCTGCAACTTTTATGTTGTTACCTAACAAATGTGTGTGAAGGTTGGGACCATAAACCTCTACCTGGGCTCCAATCAACAACATCCCACAACACACAGATATGGCACAAGACTGCACCTCCAAATATTTTAGGCTACATTATGATGTCCTCTTCCTATGCCCAGGTATGCTCCCGACATTCTTTTTCCTTTGAATAGGGGCAGTTAAGGGGCCCTATGGCAGGTGGTAAGTACACATGGGTGCACTCTCTCTAAAGTGCTGGGTAAATGAGCACTAGAGGATTCAAACCCATGTGATGTAGCATGACCCACCCCAGTGACATCATGGTCCCACCCAGATCGTGAGCACAAAGGTGGCAACACTATTCTGCAGGTAATCACTTTATGCCCCAAAATCACAGCAAACTAGAGAACAGGGCTATGGGAAACAGATACAGGACATTGATTTACAGTACCTAGTCCTCCGGCTGCCACCACTCGTCCACCCAAGTAACCGCTTACAAAGTCGGCTCTTTTTTCTCTCATTCTCATTGAGCGACCGGGCTTACTCCAGATACCTGAAAGAAAATGGATAATGTTCATATTCTATGGTCTAAAATGTCAGAGATTAAAGAAGAACTAAAGCCAAACTAAAGAAGTAGCTAGAAAGTTGTACATTATGTTTAGGGCTTCTGTACCAGTCCAAGGCAACCACAGCCCTTTAGCAGTAAAGATCTGTGTCTCCAAAGATGCCCCAGTAGCTCCCCATCTTCTTTTCTGCTGATTCACTGCACATGCTCTGTGCTGCTGTCACTTACTGAGCTTAGGGACCCACTCACAATATACAGTACACATAGAATAGAAATGTCACAATATAACAAAACTTTAGGCTGATGCAATAAGTTCAGAATATAAAATATGGCATTTTTAACCATATTCATTTTTAGGGTTTAGTTCTCCTTTAAGCCTTGTACTTGCCATTTGCCTAAGGATAGTGTTAAAGGAGCTCCTTGAACCAGTGAAAAAATGTAATTCTAGGGAACTTTCTGATATTTATTAATTATAGATCTTCACTGGTTTTAAAGTAATTTGTAAATGTAATTGCATTAAAAAGCACTATCCATCCATTGAGACAATGTTGCATCACAGCTGATTAAAGGCCTAACTCCTTTTGCATTGTTTTAAAGGAATTGTTCAGTGTAAAAATAAAAACTGGGTAAATAGATAGGCTGTGCAAAATAAAAAATGTTTCTAATATAGTTAGTTAGGCAAAAATGTAATGTATAAAGGCTGGAGTGACTGGATGTGTAACATAATAGCCAGAACACTACTTCCTGCTTTTCAGCTCTCTTGGTTTCCACTGATTGGTTACCAGGCAGTAACCAATCAGTGACTTGAGGGGGGGCCACATGGGTCAGATCTGTTGCTTTTGAATCTGAGCTGAATGCTGAGGATCAATTACAAACTCACTGAACAGAAATGTACCATGTGGCCCCCCTTCAAGTCACTGACTAAAGGTCCCCATACACTGAGAGATTCGCTCGTTTGGCAATGTCGCCAAACGAGCGCATCTCCCTCCGATATGCCCACCTTGAGGTGGGCAATATCGGGCTGATCTGATCATGGGCCCTAGGGTCCAACGATCGGATCCTAACGATGCCTTAACGGGAGGTCGGATTGCGGGACCGCATCAACGAATAGATTGGATTAGATTGGATTTTCTGTCCCATCTGATCGAGATCTGGCCGACTTTCGGCCAGATCTCGATCGGTGAAGCCCGTCGGGGGGCCACATACACGGGCCAATAAGCTGCCGACACGGTCTGTCGGCAGCTTTTATCAGCTGTGTATGGCCACCTTAACTCAGAGTTATAGAGCTGAAAAGCAGGAAGTTGGATTCTGGCTGTTTTATTAGACATTTGTTCACTCCAGCCTTTATATATTACATTTTTGGCGAACTAACTATATGAGAAACATTTTTTATTTTGCACAGCCTATCTATTTACCCAGTTTTTATTTTTATACTGAACAATTCCTTTAAGAGTCAGACCTAGAAAGGGATGAACAATTCTCCGTTACTGATGGGCAAATTTATTCAGCAGGCATGGATTTGTGGCGAATTTCTGCATTTTGCCACCTGGAATTGTTTAGCGAAACTGCTGCAAAATACGCTTTGTGAACAAAAAAATCTCATATACTGTCTAATGACTTTAATGTTTTTGGACCAAAAAGTTGCGCATGTAAAAATTGTCGCTTGTGTAAAAATTGTTGCGGGTCAAAATAATTGACCCATTGGTTTCAATGCATTTCGATAATTTTTTCGGCAAAGCAAAATGGGACAGATTCTCCCATCACTATTCTCTACTTGTTGTCTTCTCCCTAAATATCAGTCTTCTTTGTTGGAGCAATAGAGAAGTCTGAGACATTGATCTCCTTATGTGGGCCAAGTTTTGATTCCCTAGATCCAGATGTAACCCAGATAAATGTGCTGCTGCTTATGAGCTCTACAAACGAGTTACCAAGCAGTGGGAGAGATATGCCAAGATATCTATAGCGCAGTATATTTATATCCAGGGCCCCTTTGAAGAACCAGCTGTAATCCCCTCCGCTGTGAGTCAAATTCAATCATCTTCCTTGGACTATGATCTCCTCCTGTCAATTGTCATGGTAATGGCAGCAATCTCTTTGTACCAGCTGTGAACATTGGCATAATCCACATCCCCCACTTCCTAACTTCAGGGTTCAGAGCTCTACCCTCTAACTTCAGGGGGTCATACAAATATGGAGAAGGAAGGGCGGTGGCATCTGGACTCATGTCTCTTTGAATCACTTCCAAACACTGCCATGCAGCTTTTTTATTATCACCCGGGCTGCAGACATCAACTGGCAGTTTGGATATGGAAGCTTAAAATGTTTCACCCATCCCATTTCTGAAAAAGGACAATACATAGAACACCTGCCATTGTATTGTACTGAACTGTATTTATTCATTTATATGCATCCCATCATTCACCCAAAAAGTGTTTTAGGCATGATTAAAATGTCATTGTAAGCACTGTCCCAATGTAGCAGAAACCAGCTGATTAACAAACCTGGAGGAACTGACATCTGCTACATTGCTTCAAGAGTCAGAACCAGGACAAAACGAAATGCAGAATTAAAATTCTTTCATTAGCACCGCTGCAATCTGTGAGAATCTTCATGCCAATTCAAGGCAGCTTTACGCTTTCCATAATATCCCTTAAATAGATGGCATAGTATGGAGGGGGTTACACATTGGGATTAAAGACCACAGTGATTGTTATGGCTGAGTCATACTCCATGTTCAGAAATAGCAACATCATAACTCATCATAAATGAACAGTTGCTGATCCATTGCTGTTTATTTAGAATACCCCCCCAGAGCAAGCAATATTTTAGCTGCAACCGATGAGTTGAAAAGAAGATAGGGAAGGAATCAAATATCTTTTCTTTTAATGAGCAAAGGCACCATGACGAAGGATTAGGATCAGTGTCGGACTGGGATGCCAGGGGCCCACCAGAAAACCTTAGGCTGAGGGTCCACTTTCCAAACTATTATATCTCCTCTCCTCATTCAACCTCTTTATTCTCCTTGTCTTTTAGCTCTACATACTATACTCTATTCTTCCATTATTAAGCCTCTTTGTTCCCATAAAGAAATATGGAATGACCATGAAATAGACCAAATGGTTAGAAGCAAGAGGCCCACTGACACCTGGGCCAGCCGGTATCCACGTGGGCCAGTCCGACACTGATTAGGATACAATTCATGTTACCAAGGTTCAAGGTTACTGTACCAAATTAGAGGTACAATAGAATATTGTAGATTTCTCCAAAGGTTCATATCGTATCAGACCTATGGACTTTTGACTTCACTGGGATGATGAACACCTACCAGTGTGACACTGAATCAAGGGGGTGGCAGACCCAAAGGACTGAATTCCTACTGTTGCAGCAGATCCAAATAGATTGGGCACATTTTGGATCCCACTGAGTTCAAAATACTAATTTTTAGTAACATTTGTGCTTTGGGGAACTCAATTGGCCATCTGCCATTAGATGCAAGCAATGTAGTTTTTTTGTTTATGCTTGTAAACCTACCCTGCCCCCGCCCCCCAAGAACTGGATTGCTTAGGGCAGTGACATCAGGGGGATATTAAAGGAAAACTATACCCCCCCCCAAACAATGTAGGTCTCTATAAAAATATATTGCAAAAAACAGCTCATATGTAAAACCCTGCTTCATGTAAATAGAAAATAGCCATTTTAAAAAATAAGGGCCGCCCCCTGGGATCATATGATTCCCGGTGCACACAAGTATTCATTTTGGGGGTAAAGTTTTCCTTTAACAGTGTGTGTGTGTATTAGCAAGGTTTGCTACAGTTCTAGTAACCCATAGCAACCACTCCAGTTACTATTTAATAATTGGCCACCAAATTAAAAAACTGTTTTTGTAAGTACTAGACAATAGTGAGCAAATAGTGTCAAAAAAATTGTATAACTGCGAAAAAAAATTGCAAAACCGTCAACATTTTATGTGCACACCAATTTTTTTCTCACTCCAAATGTATTAAAGTCAATGGGCGTGTTTTCTTGTGGCGACTTTTTTGTCCTCCCAACTTTTCTGTCTCAGCTGCATTTTTGTCAAAATGCATCAAAGGCAATTGGTCAGTTTTACTTATGACAACTTTTTTGTCCTCCCAACTTTTCTGTCTCGGCAGAATTTTTGTCAAAATGCATCAAAGGCAATTGGTCAGTTTTTCTTATGGTGACTTTTTTGTCTCTGCGACAATTTTGTCTTTCTTGATTTATCATGGCAGAGTTTTGCCGCAGTTTCACAAAAAAATTGCAGGTGGCAGAATTTCGCATGGAAACAGGCATTAGATCATGCAAACCCATGTAACAATCACATTAATACAGTGCATGCAATAAGAACCTAACTACAACATCAACAATAGCAATAACCAACAGAACAATACAATACGTCAATAAGGAAGTATATAGTAATATTATTCTAACTATAGTAATATGCACACAGTATATCCTTGAGTTACACTGAATATTACACAGTAGGATCTTATGAAAGCTGGTATTATTAGAGATCAATTCTAGGCCACAATGGGTCTTACAGATTCTCAGCTCTTAGCTTCACTTCTTCTCTAACATCTACTATTACGTTATTGCTCTAGTAATACATATTTCCTTCACTGTTTATTTCTTTCGTCATCTTTCTATTGAAATGCTACTTGCATGCCTGGCTTCCTATATAATTATTATTGTTTCCCATATTCATTATTGTTATTTACAGTATATCTTAAAATAATGTAGGCTATGCATACCTCCCAACAGTTGAAAAATGAAAAGAGGGACAAAAATGTGTGATGCGCACAGCGTGGCGATTTTTTTGGCCACGCCCATTTTATAAAATTTATCAGGTTATGAAAGTTCGTGGGAGTTTTAGTGCCATGTTTAATGTGTTGTAACAGTTTTGCTAATGAGTAGTAGTAAACTGCCCTTTAAGATGCTAGTCACAGTTCTCCAAAGGGACCTGCTTATCTTAAATAGTTACAATTGTTTCTTTAATCATCCTTAATTGTTACAAAAGTATTCAAGTGACCTGCAGTTCTGGGCTATCTGCCAACAAAGCTCTTATTTTAATTTAATATTTCATAAACTTTCATAAACTTTCATAAACATAAATCTTTTTCTGGCGTCATTGCAGGAGATGAAAGAGAAAGTTGGGACATTTCAGTAAGAAATCCAGGATTGCAGGCCGAGTTATCAAAATCGGGACTGTCTTGCAGAAAACCAAACAGTTGGGAGGTATGGATCTGACCCAAAGAATGAAGTACTTTAAGGCTGCCTGTGAAAACAGCTTTAGCACTTTCTAACAGGGGGCTAATAGTCTATCTAGAACCTCCACAGTAAGCCATGGGCTAAGCTCCAATGGTGGAGACAGACTAGGGTACAGCCTGCAATATGTGTTGGTGGAATTAGAAACCCAGGAGATTCAGACACTTCCAGCTATTTGGAGACACAAAGGATATAGTGCACATTGCTCTTTGTTGGGATTTACTGATGCAGATCCCTCAGCGACCACTCACTTCCAGCCAATTGTTTAGTCCTCAAACATGAAAAGTACTTCCAAGATTCCTCCCTATTTAAAACTGCAACATTTCAGGCCATCTCAGGACCTTTGTCAAGTTCTGTACTAAAGAATCTTAGAAATGTTGTCCATACAACATCTCCTTCTCCTCTAATTGGTTATTCACAAGGGGAAATTCGTCTGTGGACCAATGGACCACCCATTGGACAAGTGTGTGTGCGGCTGGCAGGTAGGTGTGATCTGTGGTCCTAGGGGATGAAGTGATCATTGGTATTGAGGGTTGGGCAGCCTCAGACCTCTTAGCCACAAGTAGAGTCATGCTAAAATATTATTTCTACTGACACCAACCATAAGAGATCCATGAGCCCAAATATGGCCCTTGCGCTTAAGTAAAGCAATACTAAGCACCATTGTATCCATCCTGCCTTTTATACTGAATTGTGTGCAAGTGCTTCCAAACCAATGTGGGTGTGGTTGGTTGTCATGCCGCCCCCCTAAAATCCTACCGCCCTAGGCCCGGGCCTGAACATGCCTATTAACGTTGGAGGACCTTGAGCTACCACCACCCTCTACCATTAAGTCATTTTAACAGGCGCAGCTACCTGAAAATTGTACTTTGCACACTGTAATGCATTCAGAACACTATTCTAGTTAGAATAAACTGGCAACTACACACTATTTTAATGTCCCCTTTATTTGTTTCAAGGAAAACACAACCAGTACCCCCCCCCCTGCAACTAATACCCAACATCAAACAATAATAAAGTAAAAGTAATGTATACTTATGGACAGGGTATGTGTTCCCTTTAATTCCTTGGTGTCCTCAACTTTATAATGTTGTTGAGGGTGATTTTTTATTGATTTACATAAAGATATAAATCTCCTCCTCTGATAGTTATTTCTAAACCCGGCACATCATCGTGATCCGTCTGATATAAATCAAACATGATTACTACTTCCTCTGTTTCGGCACAAGGTACTGTTTTGTGCCCATGACGGCACCGAGCGACTTTGAAGATGGATTCTGTCCATAATATTTATTCAGAGAGGAGGCGAGGAGCTGACAGCTGGTGAATGGCAGGGAGAACGGGGGAAATATGGAAATGATATTCAAATGTTAGCTCATTTTCAAAGAATCAATCAGAATCCTGAGTCCTCCTAGGGATGATTTCCAGCCATAATAATTCAACTTATACGGCAAAGATTATAAATGTCATAATAAGTAAAGTTTTATTTGACACTTGGACGAAGACAGTTTAGGGTAAAGCTGTTTAACCTGAGCTTTTTGTATTTATTACACTTTCATATTACTTTCCCAACAGAGCTAACACTCTAACTTCCCTAAGGTACATGCTAATGCCACACATATAAAGCATCGTTTGTGACTGGGGTAAAAACAGGCAAAAAGAGATATGTTTTTTTCGCATATAATGCACCTTGGCCCCAAAAACGAAGGTGCAATTGTACTTGATGTCTGGCAACCCCAAGAAGAACGGGTGCAAGAGCCGGAGCACAGGAAATGGATTAATACATTTGAAGGTATTAGTGTGGAGAAACAGCATGGAAGAATCGCGAGGTTGTCAGATTTCCTGATAAAAAGCAGAAAATCCAGGATTCGGTTCAGGCTTCGGCCAGGATTCTGCGTTTTTCAGCAGGATTCAGCCAAATCCTTGTGCCTGGCCGAAAGGAATCAGAATCCTAATTTGCATATGCAAATTAGAGGCTGGAAGGGAAATCATGTGACATTTTGGGCTTGATTAAAGACCTATGCAGGTCTGAAACGTTGTGTTTTATCTGGGTCAAGAGCCTATGTCTCAATAAAGGCGTTTTAAGAAAATACATTCATGGATGGTGCTGTCTGTGATACAAAACATTTTGGGGCAGATTTACTAAGCTCGAGTGAAGAATTGGAATGAAAAAAAAAATCGAATTTCGAAGTATTTTTTTGGGTACTTTGACCATCGAATTAGTCAAATTCGATCGAATCAACGATTCGAACGATTCGAAGTAAAAATCGTTTGTCTATTCGACCATTCGATAGTCGAGGTACTGTCTCTTTAAAAAATACTTCGAATTCATACTTCGCCACTTTAAACCTACCGAGGTGCAATGTTAGCCTATTGGGAACCTTCCCCAGCACTTTTCTACGTTTTTTTGTGGTCGAATAAAAATCCTTCGATCGATCGCTTAAAATCGTTCGAATCGTTTGATTCGAATGATTTTATCGTTCGATCGAACGATTTTTATTCGATCATTCTATCGAAGTAGTTGTGGTAAATCCTTCGAATTCGATATTCGAATGGTTTTTACTTCGAGGGTCGAATTTGAGGGTTTTTTAACCCTCGAAATTCGACCCTTGATAAATCTGCCCCTTTGTCACAAAACAAGGAAGTAAAAAAAAATGTCCCCACTTTTTCCTTTACTGTCCCTAATTTGCATATGCAAATTAGGATTCCGATTCGTTCAGTATTCGCATGAAGGATTCTGGTATTTGGCTGAATGTCAAATAGTGGATTCGTGATCCCTAATATAGACATCATCATCATAATAGTCGCCCTCTTATCCAAGACAGCAAATCAACATCTCTAACCCAAACTGGTATAATTGGAGACGGTGCTTCCATCGGACAGGGAAAAGATTTTAGATGCTGGGGGTCTAGCTTCAAAGTCAAAAGCAACAGCAGGGAAAGGGGTAACATAAATCAGGGATATCCAGCCTACAAACCTGCAGCTGTTTTCCAACTACTAGTAAAATACACCTAATAATGATTTCACTTTACAATATACACTTTGTGTCACAGTTCTTTCCCTAAAGGTCACTTGTAATGTTGATAGTTCAGGGCAAATTATCTTTCTGCCTTTTTTACCTGCAAATTTGCCAACCACACCTGTGAGCTTTCTCAACCTGCTGCAAACTCATCAGCCACAAAGTCTTGTGCAGCGCAGAAGTCTATTATGTTTCTAACACACAGTCTGTCTCCCCTGCTCAGCAGTTGTGTTCCAGGGG
This sequence comes from Xenopus laevis, assembly GCF_017654675.1. Classification (NCBI taxonomy): domain Eukaryota; kingdom Metazoa; phylum Chordata; class Amphibia; order Anura; family Pipidae; genus Xenopus; species Xenopus laevis. The sequence continues at coordinate 117,261,571 of NC_054378.1, read as the reverse complement.
AAAGTAATAGTGAGGTATGCATGCTGCTGTATAGCTGGGAGCCTATCTGATCAACAGCAGGTTTTTATGTTTGTGCTAAATCAAATGTTCTTAGAGCTTCTAGAGGAACACTGTATGACTCATGGCTCAGGATGTGTTTAAAGGAGAAAGAAACTCATACATTAACCATAGATTTTCTGCACAGGCTCCCCTCTCCTCAACTGTACAAAAGAGACTCCCCAGAATATACTGTAACTATATTGAAAAGATAGCGATGTGCAGTGTGGCCACCATGTCTGACCTCTTCTTGCCCCTAGATGTCACCATCAGCGAGCCAAGAACATGGCAACCGCCAACCCCACTGCACTGCTCTGTGTTTCAGCAGAGGTAAAGGGGTGCAAAGGCAATTCTTGGGGTCCCCTTGGTGCATGTGGGCTGAGGTGGACATGTGCAGGCCCTATAGTTTGGTTGTAAGAATGATAACTATTGACAAAACCCTCTGGCATCCCAGAGAGACAGATACAACATTTGTTATGTCTTGTTGCATATGTTACCATTTTGCCACCTTGTACCCTCCATACCTACTTTCTAGCTACTGCTGCCACTATGTGGGTCCCTGGGCCCCCAAAGTGAGTCCCACATAGCAGCCCTCTACAAGGTAGACTTCTAAATAATGGTCAATAGAAAGCCATTAAGAGCAAGTCACTGCAAAAGGGTCACATACTGATCTCGCAGGAACCCCTAATATGATGATATTGTATTGACATAGTGGAGACATAAAGTACAGGCTCAAGAAACAGGGTTGCCCTACAGTGGGCATCCAACCCTTTATACCTGTGAGCAACATTCAGATGTAAAAAGAGTTGAGGAGCAACACAAACATGAAAACTGTTCCAGTGAGGTGCAAAATAAGTGCTGTGATTGGTCATTAGGCAGCCCCAATATCAGGGGTCCCCAACGTTTTTGACCCGTGAGCTACATTCAAATGTAAAAAGAGTTGGGGTGCCAAATAAGAGACTATACTTTGTTTTTATGCAATTAAAACTTGCCTCCAAGCCAGGAATTCAAAAATAAGCACCTGCTTTGAGGACACTGAGAGCAACATCCAAGGGGTTTGGAGAGCAACATGTTGCTTACTAGCTACTGGTTGGGGACCACTGCTCTATATGGACTGGCAGCCTACATAAGGTTCTATTTGGCAGTAGATCTAGTTTATTCAATCCAAACTTGCCTCCAAACCAAAAATTCAAAAATAAGCTTTGAGGCCGCTGGGAGCAACATCCAAGGGGTTGGTGTGCAACATGTTGCACGAGAGCCACTTGTTGGGGTTCACTGCTCTACAGGTTCTGGTTAATTTGGGGGGACGGGTTAGAGCCTGGGGCTGCTGGGAGCCATTGTTTGCCTATACTGCTACCCCATAACATCTATGAAATATAGTATATTCAAGTGTATACTGACAGATCTAAAGTGTCATTTAGGATTTACGTATCTCCTCTGTTCCCAATCTCTTGACTTCGGTGGTTGCTTTCGTCATGTCTAGCATCCAACACCAGCAATTATGAAAGTCTTTCTGCAGTGTGTTTTTCTTCCTAGATTGCCATAGTCGTACACATCCGGTATATCTGATAGCTCAGTCACTGTCACTGATTGATCTGCAAATTTGAGGTCTCACAGCCAGAGAGATAATTGCTATTTCCCACGCTGCCCTGGGTCTCGCAACATCAAATTACACCGAGAGCTTGCAAGCCCAGAGCTTATTATTAAAGAACAACAGTTTTGCCTTCTAATAGAAATACTGTGCAATATAATTCTGATAATAGAAGATGAAATACACGACTTACAAAACAAATCTTGCTTTCATGTTTTTTTTTCTGTAGTCAATAAACCGATGAAGCAGCGGGATGAAGAGATAGGGAACATTGCTGGTAAATTACCTATTCTTCTGAGATTATCATAGCTAAACCAATCCTCAGAAAATAAATTGGTTCTGTGGAAGAAGCCTTGGATGGGGGTTTGTATGGTCCAACCTGTATGAAACAGACCAAACATGTACTCCCTGTAGAACAAGGGATGTATGATGAGCTGGGGGGCCACCTTACGTGAAAGTAGATGTAATACCTGTGTGCACACTCGCTTCCCCCCGGCGCAAATTTGGGCACGAACACCCTTTTAAATTCAGTGTGCCATGTGACAAAATGTAAATATATAAAGGCACCTGTACCCTTTTTTGGATGTCCAACGTACTGTAGGTCTATTTTGAGATGGTTCCTGGGTGTGTTTATTGTCTGCTTGCCTGTTCTTGACCCTTGCCTTTCCCTGACCATTGCTGGATCATTGCCTGTACCGACCTTTGCTCGTTAATGCCTATTCTTCCGGATCCTGATTCTGTACTTTGCTAACTGTTTGATTTTGACCCAGGACCGTTTTTTTCAGCTAAACCCAGCTCTTTCTCCATAACTCCAGTCCCACGTTCTGGTTCCCTTGCCTGCCCAGAACTCTTGCCTTGGTTCCCTCACTTTAAGACCTGGCAGGATCTGAGTTACGAAGGGCTCCTCCCAGCATGAAAGGCGGTAGTTATAATCAGAAGCATGAGCCGTGATGGGAATCTTGGGGTTTGTTCTGGGTATGGGAATTTTGTTTGACATAGAGTGGATAAATTGTATGTTCTGTACATATTTTGGTGTTCCTATTTCATTTGGCAATTTCTGCTGTTGGCATGATGGCACAGTGGTCACTGGGGTCCTACGTTCAGTTCCAGCCAGGACACTATCTGCAAAGTGTTCATATGATCTCCTGTGCCAATGTGGGGTTTCTCTGAGTATTCTGGTTTCCTACCACACTCCAAAAACCATATGAGCTACTGATACAACTGCCTATAATGTGAGTCAATGTAATAGGAACCTTGGATTGTAAGTCTCATTGGAGCAGGGGCTGATGAGAATGGTAAACAATCTCTGTGAAGTGTGGAATTTGTTAGCACTATATGAATAAAGGATAATAAATTAGTGATGAGCAAACTTTTCCAGCAGGCATGGATGAGAGATGAAATCCCGCGTTTTGCACCAATTTTTTTCGTAAAGACGGGGTCAAAATTCTGCCAAGAAAAAATAAGAAAGAAAAACTCTGAAAAAAATTACCCAATGCATATTGAATGAAAAAAGAAAAACCTGCTGAGAAAAAAACTGGCAATTGTGATAAAACAATGCATTTATCGTGAAAACACAAATATTTGCTGCTTAACAAATTATTCCACAGTTTGGAGAGTTTCTTCAGGGAAGTGAAACGGGGCAGATTTGCTCATCGCTAATAATAATGCTATAAATGGCAAAAAAAGGGTCATTTTAACACTTCCAGTGTCAAAGTGCAAAGTACAGGGTTGGACTGCCCCATTGGTATACAAGGTAAAAACACTGTGGGCTCCAGTCCTAGTGGTCCCTGCCACCACCTCTCTCTCAAAACAGAGCATATAAAATGATTACAATAGGCTAAGGCTGTCACTTGTGGATATTTGATCAGTTTTATACTTTTTACAACAACAAACAGGTACTCCCGTTCCAAACACCCGATAGGCAAGCTACTCATGGGAGGCTCTAGTTAGGTGCACCCCATACCTTATGTTTGCATTGAAGGACAGTGTTTCTGGCTGGTGGACAACCCACCCTCTGGTCAACTGGTTAATGCTTGATGCACACCAGTGATTGGTTGAAAGAAGTCAGAGCATGGAGAAGAATTAGGAGCTTGGTTAGGGGGCGTGCTTGTTTAAACATATGCCCTAAAACCAAATTAGTAGCTCAGGTAGAGGTGGCTACGTTATATTTTAATATGAAAGAGTGAAAATGTCCCTGGTGATGAGGAATCTGTTATAAGAAAAATTTGCTCCACTTAGGTCAGAATTGCATGGAAACCAGAGCTCATAACCAGCTGAGCGCCTGACCTGACAGCAGGGCCGCCATCAGGGGGGCCGAAGCTGTACCGCCTCTTCCGAATTCTGGAACCGCCGAACAGCCGAAGTCCCAAAGCGGCCAAAAGACCCAAAGTCACAAAAACAGCTGAAGTTGAAGTCCTGAAGCCATGAGTTCAGTTCTACTCAACACCAATGTGTGTTTTTTTATTTTTTTAAACCCCTGGCCACCAATGTATTGTTTTAATACTCTATAGGCCCCTGCCACCAATGATTTTTTTTAAACTTGTAGGGGGCCCTGACCTCTAATGTTTTTGTAACAACTTTTATGGGGGGGGCCTGGCCTCCAATTTTTTTTTAATTATAAGGGGGCCCTGACTACCAATGGCTTTATATAACTTGTGAGTAAGGGGGTTAACCATTTTTAGCATTGGTGTGGACTTTTTACTGTTGTGTGGGCAGGATCTGGGGTGGGAGGGTACCAGGGGCCCAGAAAATTTTGCTATACGGGGCCCCATGATTTCTAATGACGGCCCTGCCTGACAGTGAGATAAAAACCCAGCATTCTGAGAGAAGAAACGACCACAGAATCTATAAGGAATGACATTGCACATTCCACATTCCACTAAATATTACAGATAATTATATTCTGTCTTGTGTTTCTGGCAGAAGTACCCGGGAGCCAGAGAAAGTGCTAAAACTGTATCATCTCATTTGATCTGAACAGTGCTTGTCAAGTAAATTCTCACTATATATAGGGAACTGCCAGCTGGGCTGTTAGGGGCTGACTGGATCAGGCCAAAAATGGCAAACACTGAACACATAAAAGGCTGGGTCTATACAGGCAGAAAGTGTGATGACAATGAGTGGTTCATTCTGCATCTATAAATAACATAGCCAGACAGTTCTCCCCTGCTCTGTTTTCTTTATATGACTTAGTATAGGACTTCGGTATATGATGGAAATCACTGGGCCCCATGGGGGTCTACTGGTAAAAAACCAAGCAAGAAAAAAAATGCTCTAAGTAATCGGCTCTTGCTCCTGCCACACAGCACAGTATTTTAGATATTAAAAAGTGTACACTATTACTACTGCTCCACTGCTGCATTGCTATACAAGCAACCTAGGGTTCAGATATAAATTGTTCTTTCTTTTCTCTGATATATATATATATATATATATATATATATATATATATATATATATATATATATATATATTCTGTTGTTTTTCTGTCCTGCTTTCCTCCACTATCCCTTTGCTTTTTCTAATTTTTCCAGCAGTTCAGTTCTTTTCTTCTCTCTTAAACTTCCCTTAGTATATATTTTAGCCACAATCTCACCTCTGCCAATGGATCACCCACTTTTCCTTGCATCTTTGGTGTTCTCTGCATATTTTTACCTCCAGTTATGTATATTTACTGAAAGTGCACCGGCCTGGGTACAACTGCAGGAGCACCATGTGCCTTCTTCTTCAAACTTTTCACTCTACTGCACATGCTCACCGGGCCGGGGGCTGAGAATCTAAGAAGTGGATGAAGATTATGTTTCTACAGGGGTACCCTGGACCAGTGTAGTTTCTGCTTACAGGAGTACCATCTGGGGTATCAGGTAAGTGTTATAATCACAGGGTGGTGCCTAACCCAATTTATACTCTCAGTCTCATCTACAAAGACTGTTATATTTATACTCCGTCTCCATTACCTGCTTCCAGCTGGCAGTCAGGGCATTAGGTTTGTACCAAAGTGCCTGATTAATGGCTGTGTTCTGTATGTCTGTTCTGTGTTATGTAGATGCTGATTGGACAATGATTTCAAATGATTGTTGCTATTAATAATGTAGTGAAGGGATACATTTTCCCCCAGACAAGCACTATGCTCAGTGGCAAATACTGAAAAATTATATTTTCTTCTTTACTCAGCAACAGAATTACATGGCTATTAGTGATGGGCGAATTTGCGCCGTTTCGCTTCGCCGAAAAATTCGTGAATTTCGCGCAAAATTTGCGAAACGGCGAAAAATTCACAAAACGTTGTTTTTTCGAAAAAAAAAATTTGACGCCGGCGAATTTTTCCAGCGAATTTTCGCGTGCGTTTCGCGAATTTATTCGCTGGCGGAGAATCGCGCAAATTCACCGCGAATTTGCGCCTGGCGAATAAATTCGCCCATCACTAATGGCTATTACATATCTGCCCTGGGCAATAAAAGTCTCCACTCTGCATAAATAACATGTCTAATTTTACTGTAATGTTATGGCACACGTGTATAAGCCACTTTCTGTTAAATATTTCAACTTAATGGAACACTATAGATGTAGATCTAGATATACCTTGGCTTTGTGCAGCTGCACTCGGGGAGTTGCCAAAGCTCTTTATTTCTGTTCTTATATGAGAGTAAAACGATCCATTTGGTGGGCCAACGTTAGTATGAGGGTCAGGGACAATTACATAAGAAAGGCATATCTGAGTGCCTGGGTTTGTTAGTAAGTTGGTTAGTCTATTTTCCTCTAATATCAACATAATACCAGGAATTGTCTTATTATTATTCCCATTACAGATGTGACTTGTGGAACAATTTATGACAAAATGTCATGGCTACCATTACTCCAAAAGGGCAATGGCATCAGGCTTTACATGTCATGGGTTTCAGTAACTTACTCTGCTCCGAGTCGAATATCTCTACTGTGTTGACAAAATGAGGTCGGGAGTAAAAATTATGGGGTCCAGGCTGTTGCAGGCCACCGAGGCTGAAAAAACAGTTGTCAGTCATAGTGCAGCTGGCAAAGGCACGCCGGCTTGGGATGCTGGGATATCGAGTCCAGCTCTTCATCTCCAGGTCCAAGGCTTCAAATGCTGTTACAGGAAGCTTTCCCTGACGTCCTCCTGGCAAGGGAAGGGACATGTATATGATTGGAGATGCTTGGAGACATTGTGCCACATCTTCTAACAAATTAAATCCTAGTATAATTTTCCTACAAAAACTAATTTTTTCCTTTTGGACCTTTGACAATGGATAACAGTGAAGGATTTCAGGACAGGGCATAGAAGGAAACTTACCCCGGGCTCCAACTGGTCAAAGTAGCTTTAAAAGAAGATGTTAAAGGAGAACTAAACCCTAAAAATGTATATGGCTAAAAATGACAAGTTTTATATACTGAAATTGCACCAGCCTAAAGTTTCAGCTTGGCAATAGCAGCAATGATCCAGGATTTCAAACTTGTCACAGGGGGTCACCATCTTGGAAAGTGTCTGTGACACTCACATGCTCAGTGGGCTCTGAGCAGCTGTTGAGAAGCTAAGCTTAGGGCTCGTCACTAATTATCAAGCAGAAAATGAGCTTCCCCTGTAATATAAGCTGATGCTACAGGTTTGCTGATTATTAAATTCTGATGCTAATTGCACTGGTTTCTGTGCTGCCATGTAGTAATTATGTGTATTAATTACTAATCAGTCTTATATTGTGACATTTCTATTCTATGTGTACTGTATATTGTGAGTGGGTCCCTAAGCTCAGTAAGTGACAGCAGCACAGAGCATGTGCAGTGAATCAGCAGAAAAGAAGATGGGGAGCTACTGGGGCATCTTTGGAGACACAGATCTTTACTGCTAAAGGGCTGTGGTTGCCTTGGACTGGTATAGATGCACAAAACATAATGTACAACGACTCTTTCTTTCGTTAGTTCTTTAGTTAGTTCAGTTACAAAGTAACATAGTAACATAGTAAGTAAGGTTGAAAAAATACACACGTCCATCAAGTTCAACTTTTTTTTTTTTTTTATTATTATATCTGCCTAACTGCCAGTTGATCCAGAGGAAGGCAAAATCCCCATTTGAAGCCTCTCCAATTTGCCTCAGAGGGAGAAAAATTCCTTCCTGACTCCAAAATGGCAATGGGACCAGTCCCTGGATCAACTTGTACTATGAGCTATCTTCCATATCCCTGTATTCCCTCACTTGCTAAAAAGCCATCCAACCCCTTCTTAAAGCTATCTAATGTATCAGCCTGGCGTAGTTCTCCTTTAAAATTGGTGATTTGCCTTTATTGAATGATACAGGGGAGCAGAAGGGGGTGACTGGTGTCCCCTCTACACCAGGAATATGGAACTGGTCAGTAGATATATACTAGTCATTTGCAGAGCTGTATTTAATAGCTGTTGGATTACAAACTTATGAAAAGAAGGTTGTGTTAGGGATGTTCCAATAAGCTATTTGCCTGTATTAACAGTAGAAACATGTTTCTTTATGCTCTAGCATTCAGACCACACTATATGATGTTATTCTGGAAGACCACATTGTGTCCATGAACCCCAAATCACAAGCCCCATAATGCTTAGCCCAAGAACTTGCACAAGGAAGCATTAACTATTAATCCCAGTGTTCCATCTCCTCTTGCTGTAAAGGATCTTGTGTGCCCTGCTGTTCAGCAGATTAACACATTCACCCGGGAGACTCCTTAATTCCAACTCAAATGTTAAACTTTAATTGGTTGAAGCTTTTCTTCGCAGCCCTGAGTGCGCTGTGGGGTTCATGGTGAAAATTGCCTTCAGCTGCATATCATAAGGAGGAAGGAGCAGGAACAGAGGGAATCAGGACTTGTTGTTAAATAATAAAATGCGCCTGAGCTTCAGGCAGAGTGGAGTCAAGGCATATGCTTGAATCTAAATTTCAACTCTGTAAATCAGCATTTAAAGTACTTAGCCTTAATTAACCCCATAAGAAAAATAGAGCTATATCTTTGCCATTTTAATGACATAAAAATGTACTAGGCTTTTTACCGGGACAAGTGTTATGGGGACATAGACCACCGTAAGCTGGATCTATAGAGCCCTTTGTGTGCCCCAAGTTTAGCATCATATCCATGTTGTACTTTCACTCTGTAGCTGCATTTTATGGAACACTCCTGGGTTACACTTGATAGAAAGTTGCTGCATTGTATAAAAATATACGGCTAGGGTAGCTTAGTAACTAAATGATGGCTGATCTATCCTTAATTATAAAGGCTGAGATATTAGGGAAGGGTTACTACCTGCTAGGCATTCAGTTCCCCTAATATATTGTTAGCCCCAATGCATAGAGACAGAGACCAGAGTGAAAGGGGTTTTACTGCCTGCTCTGCTTTTACTACTAGATGGGGCCTTGGAACCTATTAGGAGATAACAGAGAATGAATGGAAGGGTTATTGCCTATTCTGCTTTAATTTATCCTGCGGAAATAGGGATCAATACTACCAGCAAGGTCCTTAATATACAGTGACTAGGATACGATGAAAGATTTGGAAACCCTTACACAAACAAGGAGTAAATCAGTAATAGAATAGAACAAGTGTTGTAAGGGTTACTTCCTGTGCTCATTTCATCTTGCCTACTAAACTAAGGGTTGATAGGGCTAGATATAGCAGGTTTCTCAATTTTAGCTTCGGTTCCCAAATATGGGTCTTTCCTGCGGAAGGAAACTTGGGTCAGTGGCATAGAAGCCTGAAGCATAGTACGGCAATCACTAGAGGCGAATACCTACTTGCCCTTCAAGATATATCCGAAAGCTCTTCTTGAAGGTGAACTAGGGTGAGATTTGGGGTGAAAACTTTGCTGTCCTAAAAATCCTTGGATCTATGTCTGAATAACAGATACACCAATATTGTCCTGCACTTGTAACCATGTTATGTGCTGAGGGATTTCTAATCAAAGGTCAAAAACAGAAGCTTGTATTGAAAAAGTCTCCAACCACTGAATTCCAGGAGCAGAGACAGGAAAGAAATACTATTGCCTCTTCTTTAATTTCTACTACAGAAACAGTGAATCCTTTTACACAACATTCTGTGAGCACTTTAATAATGTTTCTACATACAATAACAGTATGTTGGGACCCCTGCTCTGCATTGAATCGTTGCCCAATAAAGGTCTATCTTCATAGTTCCTGGGTGCGTGTACTTATTGTCTGAATGTTGTTCTTGACCCTTGCCTGTTATTTGACTACTCTTCGGATTCTGATTGTGTACCGCGTTTGACCCTGGCCTGTGACCTAGACTACACTTCTGCTCCTGAATTGGTACAGTATTGTCAGTTTGGAATTGACCCGGCCTGTCCCTTGACCACGCTCCTTGATCCTTTCTGTACTATGTGTGGTTCCCTTGCCTGCCCACAACTCTCTCCCTGGTCCACTCCCTGGTCCGCTCCTCCTGAAGTGAAAAGTGGTTGTTAGAGGCAGAAGACTGAGCTGAGACTGAGACCTTGGGGATTGTTCTGGGTTTGGGATACCTATCGTTACAGAAAGGCAGCATAATCATTCCTAAATATAAAATCTATACAGCTCGACTTTATTGTGCCCACTGGGAAACACGGAACAAGATATACCTGTATTATATGAATACACAGGCATATTATTAGCTTTGCAACATCAGTACTAACCCTCTTTGATGGCTTATTTAAACACAGTGACAATGATTTATTTCATTATTAATATTTTTTAATTTAAAATTTCCCATCACCTGCTCTCAAAAGCTATTAGCTTGCAGTACCACTGATGGTTAAAGTAAGCCGTATGTGCCTGTAACTTAGGATTTTAATATGTAAGGAAGACATAGATAACATTGATGGTTTCTTGGTTAAACCCACTGAACGGGAATGGTTGTTTTTTAAAATAATAAAAAAAAAAAAAACAAACAGTAAAATGTCTCTGCAAAGTGGTAACAGCTTTTATGGAACTTAAAGTTCTCCACAAATGAGTATCGTCAGCAAAAACAGATAGCACTAACAATGCCCACTTCCAGGGCAAAGGACAGAGCCCTGCGGTACTCCACTAACAACACTGGTCCAATTAGAAAATGTTCAATTTACCACCACTCTTTGTAGTCTATCTTTTAGCCAGTTCTCTATCCAGGTACAAATACTATATTCCAGGCCAACCCGTAACCTTATGTGTGACACTGTATCAAATGCTTTAGCAAAGTCTAAGTAGATCACATCCACTGCCATCCCAATGTCTAGGTTGCTGCTCATAGAAGGTGATTAATACAGTCTGGCAAAACCTATTACATATGAAGCCATGCTGGCATAAACTTATAATAGTATGATTTGCAGGCACTTAAGTACTTTATCCCTTATTATATATATATTTTATATATATATATATATATATATATATATATATATATTTTTTTTTTTTTTTTTTTTTTTTTTTTTTTGAGCAGGGTGGAACACTGCTTTAACTAATGAGTACCCAGGTGCACAGAAAAATCATGTATGTAGCATTCAAAAAGACCAGCAACACTGGGAGTTTTGGTGAAAGCGTTAAGTTTCGGTCCACTCTGGGACCCTTGGTAAAAGATTCTGTATTACAGCATTGGCAGATTGTGAAAACGTATAAGGAATTAACAGCAGTCAACACAAGCAAAATCTGGTTTGGACGCAGAAGAAACAAGAACTGCTATCATCTGCCGATCCAGTAAGCAATACAATACAATGCAACGGGGGATACAGAAAACGGGTTCATTTAAGTGCAGCAATTGTGTAATGTGTAATACGCTTATTACTGGGGAAAATTTTTTCCATCCACATACCGGTAAACCATACCTCATCGTGCATAGGCTCACATGCATCTCACACAATGTGGTCTACATAAATAAATGTCCATGCAGACTCCTTTACTGTGGGAAAACAAATAGACAACTACGGGAGAGCATTAGTATGCATCGCTCTACAATCCGTGCGGCACTAGACCCTAAACCCAGACAGAATACGAAATAGGATATATCCAAACAACCAGTAGCCCAACACTGGTTACATCCAGCTTCATCTTTCAAATGTATGCCTATAGACTGTATTCCGGATAATCCAAGAGGGGAAAATATAGACCGCATGTTACTCCAAAGGGAAGCTTTTTGGACTTTTGAATTGGACTGTGTGTCCCCCAGGGGTCTGAATGGTGCATTACAATTGAACTTTTTTTACAGGATAGGTGATACATTATACAGATGGAGGTGTATGATATGTATTCTGGTAGTATGTTGATAGGATCATTATGCTTTCAATATGGGTTGCTATTGAATTTGATAGAAATACTTGGTAAAAAAATTTTCTTCATATATAAAAAAATCTTCCCTTATGTAATAATGACTATAAAGATTTCATTCATCCAGGTCATGGTATATCTAGTATAGGTGAATCTAAAAACAACTGGACTAACTGCTTAATAACAACATAGACTCAGGGATGGCCCTTGAACTGTCTTGCTAGAATGACGAGATATGAATGTAACAATTGTTTTATCTATTTATCTTATCATATTTATTACACCATTCACTTTTATATAAGCAAGTAACACATGCATTTTAATATAAATGTACTTGGTACCTTATTCACCTTTTAATTATTAGTGATATAATGCACATGCACTTTGAGACATATGAATGTATTGGATTACAATAATGACAATATTGGATGCACTAGTCACTTTAATAAGGTGATGTCATTCCCTTAATTGATTAATCACCACTGGCTGTTTAACTTTGTTGTAATGTGGGTGTGGTTGCCTTGAGAAAGGACCCAGAGGGGACCGAAATGTAACGTTGGCTGTATATGCACTTCAAAATACAAATTTTTGACTTGCTTCACCAAAACTCCCAGCGTTGCTGGTCTTTTTGAATGATATATATATATATATATATATATATATATATATATATATATATATATATATATATATATATATATATATATATATATATATAGAGTCCCACAGTGCCTGCACTCAAACCAAAGGATGAAGCCAGAGGTTGCACGATCCAAATGTAATTCATATATGGAAAGAAGATCAGCACTCACTGTAGTTTTGGTGAAATTGTGTTGATTTATTAATCAAAAATCACATCTTATAAGATGTGATTTTTGATTAATAAATCAACACAATTTCACCAAAACTACAGTGAGTGCTGATCTTCTTTCCATATATATATATATATATATATATATATATATATATATATATATATATATATATATATATATATATATATATATATATATATAATATCAAAACAGGGGGTTGTGGGAGCACTCTAAAGGCTTTAAAGTACATATATATATATATATATATATATATTATATATATATATATATATATATATATATATATAAGTATAATAAATGCTATTACATTGACGTGGTATGGTGGCTTATCAATTTTATGATCATAACTTTGTAACAAAATAACCCCTATTTTGGGTACATATGCAATAGCATTTATTATACTTATATATATACTTTAAAGCCTTTAGAGTGCTCCCACAACCCCCCTGTTTTGATATTGTATATATATATATATATATATATATATATATATATATATATATACTATACAATTTACCCTATTAACCTATCCCATTAATGCATTATATCTCCCCCTCCTTTATTTGGCTTAGAATACCCTCTACTCACTTGCATTTCCTTTGGGTGCTCTCATCCATTCTCAGTTCTCTAATTAATCATATGAAATTACAGGAGGCCTACAAGTTATGCTATAAAAGCAAAATAAGCTTGAAAGCCCACTTACAATTCACATTTATTTCAGACATTCTACCATCGTGACAACATAATCATTGCCTCAAGCTTGGATAAGTAATTCGCCAAAGATTATACGTGAAGTGATCTGTGACTAGAAATTTTAATAGAAGTAGCAATCCCATAGCAATGAGCATAGATGTTAGCTCAGTGGGGTTCTGTGTAACTCTTTATTAATACAGCAGAAGTTACAGAATGTCTTTGGCTCTTATATGGGAATACAGTTTGAGGTTGCTGATGAGAAGCCAACGAGGAACCTTGGGGCTAGGTGAGGTGACCCATGTCCAATCTTCTAAATTAAGTGCTACAATGTTTCTCATTTACTGCTCCCTAATTGGTATTAAGCTATGGTAGGAGTGTGTTTAATTCATAAAGAAACTCTGCACATTCTGTAATGTGTGCTGTTTGTAATCTACCAATGTGACTGTTGGAGAGATTGTAAACTATACTTGTAGTGCACCCAAACCATTTATTTTCTATTAGTTCAAGAATTCACAGTGTCTGCAATCTATGCCCTGGAAAGGGATTTATTCCCATAGCCAGGGGTAGAGTGAATCGTTTCCATCCATAGTTTATTTAAAGGTAGGGAGCACATGACTCTTCCTCTTTGGACTCCACTTGATGCTGGCATTTCTTGTTGTGGGGAGCCTTGAGCATAAGGTCCAAGTAAGGTCCAAGTAAGTGTTCAAAGGGAAGTCAACCACTTAGTAGGGTCAGCGAACAGGGCCCCCGTGAATAAGGAGTAGAAAGTGTATAGCACATTTCTTTCTAGCTGTCTAGGAGTTGTGAGTTATATAGTAGTGAGCAAGAACATCATCAGTTCCACAGAGGAGTTGTGGTTTTGAAATGTATTCTCCTGGGCTATACCTTGCAAGTGCTGGCCAATCAGCTGAAGAGGAACTCAGACTATATTTAAATCTCAGAGAAGCTTCGAATGAGGGGATGCAGACCAGTCCTTTGTATTGCAGTATCACTCAATGAATGTTGCCTCATCGTTTGATGTACTCAAAGGAGTCCCTACTGCTACCTGTTAATAAACCCATTTGATGATTAAATATCACAGGCACCCTTGCCTCCCTTGTCAGTCTTAGCTATAGCTGTAACTCAATTTCAGATGCGTAGACTCAGGTGGATGACCTCCAATTTAGACCTTTCACGAACCCAGTGTGTTACGCATTATAGGACTCTATTCAAGGCTTAATCTTGGAGACAGCTAATCTAAAATCAGGTCTTGTCTTATTAATGAGAATGAGACATACAGTGCAACAGCAAATCTAACGATCACAAACCCATTGCTCTGAGTCATAGATTTCTCTAATAAAATGAGCTGACTTGGTTCTTCATGAAGGACAACAGCATGAGTCTCTGACTGCAATTCCTGATAACCAGCTCATTCCTTTGTACCACATTGTTTCTCCCTGATCAGTATCAGCAGCATACTGTATGTGAGTTGGTTGTACCATCTCAAAAGTTGGAGGGAGTAAACCAATTAAAAGTGATTTTATTCTTAATAAGATTGCAGTTCTCCTGTCTATCAAAGCAATATCAATAATAATAAGAGCTTATTTTTAACATATAATTTTGTACTTTAAAGATGCATATAATCCTATTCTTCCATGATGTGGCAACTTACCCAAGACATAGATTTTGTTCCCACGCAAGAAGGTAGAAGCTCCATAGCGTGGCGTAGGCATCGAGGGGAGTTGCAGCCATATGTCTTTTGCTGGCTCATAGACTCTAACCAAAGCCTGAGGGGATGTGTCGGCAGCCATTCCTCCGAGTGCATAAATCTTCCCTTCTGCAAGTGAGCAAAGCATATGGATGAACAAAATCTGACAGTTGCTTAAAATAGCCATCAACTACCTAGATGGACACTCATTAATGAACTTCTCTTTACTAAACCTTATGTAGAAAAGAGAGTTTATCCCTTATCAAATGTAAATATAAGAGTTATGTGGGTATCGCTAAAGCATTCCATGACCACAAGGGACCTGCTTGATTTGTAGGAGGTTTTTAAAAAATATCTTCTCAAATAGAAATATGAGCTGAGCCATCATACTGTACATTGGCATATTTTATTGTAGAAGATTCCAGTCAGTGATTACAAAAAGTACGAACATATTGGTGAAAGGCAGTAGTGAAATTCTATGAAAGTACATGATATGAGTTGATCTTATTTTTAAAACCACCTGTGTTGGGTCAAGTTGGTCCATATTGCACAAATGAAATCAAATAGCAAGTTGGGGCCAGTAAACTGGATACCCTTATCTTAGATCAAACTTACCTCCAAGATGGGTGTTTCAAAGGAATAAAGTTGGCAGGAGAGCCAAAGTTAATAATAGAAAGGGAGTGGACTAGATCTTTCTCTTGCATCCACCTCAATGTTAATGTAGGATATGTGTTCCAGACCTGGAGGCAAGTAGGCCCCAGATACAGTTCAAGTTGAATGTAGGTGCCTCTTTGACTGACGATTACCCAGTACATTTCAAGGTTTCTCTTTGATTTAAGGGTATCAGGCAATAGGGGTAGGTAACCAAGCAGCATGAACTCCATCTTGGATTTTGTTTGCTAGTTGCAGAGCTATGATTGCTGAAGAATTGACTTCTCAGTGTAACCCTTGCTCTAACTATACTTAGCTTCATGCTCCCTGTCTCCAGTAGTATTAAATTAATATTACCCCCCTCCCCAAATTAAGGTTAGAACAACACAATTATTTCACTATATAGGAAAACAAAAATGTTTTGCTTAGAAAATGTGGTGAAGACAAGTCGTTGTTTCCTTCTTACAATTAAAGCTCTGAGTATGAAAAGCAATAGCAAAATCAGCTTGGCTGAACTATCTTATTTAGATTTAATTACTAAAACCATGGGAGCAGAAGTAATTAGCATTTACTGCTCTTCCTCTCTGCGTTCTACGGAACAAGTCAATAGATCCAGGAACAAACTGACAGGCTTCTACATCAGCTTCATCCAAAAATACCTGATGCAATTGACTTCCTCACACTCCAGTTAACATTTGCGCTCCTCAGTTGCCTTTCATACTGTATGAGCTTAACTGGAACATGGATATTATTTGGATCTTTTTTTTTTAGAGCCCATTTAATGCTTTAAATAGAGACGAGGGATTGAGATCTGAGAAACCCTAATGCACAATACAGACTAAATTGCAATGAAATTAACTATAATATCAGATTACTTAAAAGTCAGCAAATATTTGGCATTTTAAGAAGATCTATGAGTGGCGAATAGAACTGCCATTTTGTTGCAGTGATTATCTAATTCTCTATAAACGAAGAGTACTGAATCTGAAACCTAATTTCAATTTTTTTTTTAAATGCGGAGATCGCATCATATGTGGACTAAATATTCAGTTGTTGAGAGCTTTGCAGTCACATGACTTTAAAGGGTTCAGTTTCGCTGAACATGTGGAGGTCGACTTCATCACTTGTGAATTCAAGTTTTTGCTATAATTGATCATGAAAAAAGATCAACTGAGTTCTTCTCTTGGCTGTTTAAAAACACTTTGAAAATATAATAGCTTAAAAATAAAATGAAAATAAAAAATTAAATAGCTTAAATGTTGAAAATAAACGTCTCATTTACTTCTATAGAAGCTCAACAAGGTTTTTTGTTCATTCATATTTTCCAGATTTTGATGGATAAATCTGAAAAATTAAAAATTGTAAAACCCTCATTTGGAAAAATTGCAGTTTTAAAAAAAAAAAACACCCGGGCAATACAGGTATGGATTCCATTTTCCGGAAACCCGTTATCTAGAAAGCTCCGAATTACTGAATGACCATCTCCCATAGACTCCATTTTCTCCAAATAATCCAAATTTTTATTAATGATTTCCTTTTTCTCTGTAATAATAAAACAGTAGCTTGTACTTGATCCAAACTAAGATATAATTAATCCTTATTGGAAGCAAAACCAGCCCATTGGGATTATTTAATATTTAAATGATTTTCTAGTAGAAATAAATTACGGAATTATCCATTATTCAGAAAACCCCAGGTCCCGAGCATTCAGGATAACAAGTCCTGTTCCTGTACCAAATTTTAATACAGTTAAAGCTTAAGCTTCCGCTAAAACCAAATTTTGCAAAAAGTACTAGGGTTTGGCCAAATCCTGAAACAAATCCTTCATTTCATGCATTGCTACATTTCAAAGATAAAACCTCATGCTGAAAATTCTGTTGAGTTTTGGATGCCCGAGCTACAGAAAGACAAACATGAATTTTAAAAAGTGTCCTGAAAAGGGCAACTAGGGTGTCTTAAGCTCTACGTAACAAAACACACCAGAAAAATTAAGACATTCACATGTAGCACAAAGAAGAGATAAGTCAGAGAGGGCATAAGATAGGATCAAATAAAATCTTGGAAATAATTTTAGTTGGCAGAAGATAGATGGAACTATGCAACATTGCATGGAACTAGAGGAAAGAAAACAGATAAGGAGAGGAACCTCTTCACAAATAGGGTGATATAAACAAAGAAAAGCCTTCCAGCCCAAGTGGTAGGGACCAATTCAGTCCGATGTTAGAGCATCAGACTAAAACAAGATAAAGGACTAAGAACAGATTAGATGAGTTTAATGGTTCTTTTGTGTCCTCAAATGATCTTTAGTTCTGTGTTTAGACTGTGGATGAGTATAGTGTATCATCCTCCATCAACTGATCTCTAAGCAACTGAAATGCATGGCATATCTGAACTATGTTGGATAAGATAAGAAAGCGCAAATAAGTCTTGGAAATAACAGGCTTTAGCTGGCAAAAGATAATTGGTCTTGCTGTCATAAGTATATTCCATTGGTTACCAAGGGTGGCAGAAAGCTGCCCCTTGTAACTTCAACTTCAAGTCTGATTTTTAAATGCAGAGAGCATTATTGTGCAAAATTCTGTTTTTAAATGCAGAGAGCATTATTGTGCTCTCTCTGCACTAGTGATGCGGCCCCTTGATCTGCTTCGATGGAATCAGCTAGGATGCCTCAGGGTGAGACTGTTTGTCAAAACGCCCTTCCAGAAGATGGATGGGACCAAGTAGGACAACATGAAACTAGAGGGAAGAAACCTGGAGAGAAATCTCTTTACACGTATGGGGATATATACATGGAACAGCCTTCTAGTCCAGATAGTAAGGACAGAAGTTAATCTTCAAACAAAAAATAAATAAAAGTCTAACATAGAATAAGGCTAGAATGCTGTATTTTGTATACTAAACGTAAACATGAACTTACTGAACCACAAGCCTAATCAAACAAATGATTTATGCTTTCAAAGTTGGCCACAGGGGGTCACCATCTTGTAACTTTGTTATACATCTTTGCAAGACCAAGACTGTGCACATGCTCAGTGTGGTCTGGGCTGCTTAGGGATCGTCATAAATTATCAAAACAGCACAAGTCAAATAATATCTGCCAGAAGCCGATACAACAAGACTGATTAATAATCAGAATATACAGACTGCACTGGGTCCTGTGTTGTCATGTAATCTAATGTGGATTTTATAGTTTTTGTATTGTTTAATATAAACTTTCTCCAACTCTGCGAACCAGCGGCAGCAAAATAATCCTCCAAATAGAATCTCAGTTTATCTGTTTAAATCTGGCTCCATGATCTTTGTCCCTGCAGCTGGAGTTAGAAACAGTAAAGGGGATGTAAAGGCAAAAATAAAATACAATACAATACAATACAAATCTCTACATAGTCGCCGACTGCTCTACATGGAAACAAACAAAGCTGCTTGAGTTCTGCATGGCTGGGAAGTAAGGCGGGGGCTCCCCCTGCTGTTCATAAGTATGATTGTGTCCCTGCAGAGCAGTTAGGGATCGTCTGACAATTCCTATCCACAGCAGTAAATGAAGGGAGAATTTCACTGCATACAGTCAGGTTTCTTATAAAAACGGTACATATATTTTAATTCAAGTATATTGGAGATAGGTTTCTTTTTCATTAAAGAAAGTAAAAATGGGATTTAATTTTTGACTTTACATGCCCTTTAAGATGCAAAATTCTATTCAATTTAAAAAATAATCAAACAAGAAAATTCAAATGAAAAAAAATCGGCAGCTAAACCCTGGCAAGCTGCTGTGGAAGTCGATTTTAATGCTCAAGCCATTTTGTTTTTTCGAGTTTTCTTTATAAACAGTGGATTTTGTAAAAATGAATGGAACAGTAAGATTGATCGATTTTATTTTTCGTTTAAAGTATTTTTCTAAATATGCTAGCAGTTCAGAATTAAAAACTTTTTTTGGCAGTTGAGTTTAAGAAAACCACAAATTGAAAAATCTACACATCTTCCATCCCTTCTTACAAACTTTTTATAATATTTTTCATTTTTCTTTTCTTGTTGCCAATTCATTTCTATCTACTCTACATTTTCATGTCCCAGGTGAATTATTTTGCATTCAATTCCTATTTCCATAGTTTTATATCTTTAAATAATTGTTCTCTTCTGTTTTTTCCCCCTATAGCTTTTTATTATTAAAAAAAAATCAAATCGAGTTGGCAGAATTTGGTACAATAAGGTAATTAAAAACTCATTTGCATGGGGAATGACAACACCTTTGATATTTTTACATTCGCTAGAAAAGGAAATGAGAACATTTGCATTATTACTGATGTTACAGAACATAAATACGTTTCTCCTCAGGCGCCTGCAGGGATCTCACAGACACAATCACTATTCTTCTTCTCTTCTTTAAGCATATTTTCTTATTTAAGTTTTCAGACTTCGTACAACAAACTGAACACAGAATCCTATAGAACAATGTATAACATGGTATATAAGTACACAATAAGGTCTATAACCCCTAAGGTTGGTTATGACTAGGATACAGGAGGACTCTGCCAACCAAGAACTCAAAGTTAGAAAACATAACTGTACTTACCCTGCATTCACAAAGGAAACAGAATGTTGTCTGTACTCATTACTAATTGACTAACATATTGACACAGGGCAATCCAGGAGCTACTGCCATCTTCAAACTGCCACTAATCCGAGGGTACTGATTGCAATGTCCATACGTGCAGCCAAGGGCTAAAAACAATAATTTCAGCATAATTGCATCTAATTTGTGTTGAGATGCAATGTGTTACTGTTAAGTAAGTGGTACATATAGGGGCACATTTACTATTGGTCGAATATCAAGGGTTAATTAACGTAAAGTAAAATTTACGTAAAGTAAAATCCTTCTACTTCGAATATCGAAGTCGATGGATTTACCGCAATTCGTTCGAGCGGTTGTAGGAAAAATCGATCAAATAAATCCTTTGATCGACCGATTTTCCTTCACTAAAAAAATACTAGGCTAACATTGGTGCTCGGTAGGTTTTAGGTGGCGAAGTAGGTGGTCAAAGTTATTTTTAAAGAGACAGTACTTTGACTATCGAATGGTCAAATAGTCGAACGATTTTTAGTTCGAAACGTTCGATTTGAAGTCAAAGTCGTAGTCGAAGTAGCCAATTCGATGGTCGAAGTAGCCAAAAAAAACCCTTTCGAAATTCGAAGTTTGTTTCCTTCTAATCCTTCACTCGAGCTAAGTAAATGTGCCCCTTAGTGTTGCATATCCTCCACGGCATTGGAACAATCGTCATGCAGTGGATACAGTATGATTGGCATGTGCATATGTATATAAGACTATAGTAAAATGAGTGGCACAGTTACTCTAAGTACTAGCTTTACCCCAATAGTTGCTCCTGAACCTTGTATTCTCAGGGGTTGAGCCCTTGCAATGGTGTGAAGGCAGGGTGATGTGTAACTGCAACTGTATGAAATACACAATGATTGTGCATCAGTGGTTCTTATAACTTAACCATAGAACTTGTTTTTTTAAAGAACACAATCCACGTAGGAGTTTATCAATACAACCCAGGAACAAGGAACATCAGTGGATAGGCATATACTCACAGCATCGCGGTGGGCCCCCAATGCTCCAGTCTGATCCTGATTGGGTAGTTTGTCACAGGGGTAGTAAAAATGGGTCCTTATAGTTGGGGCCTGGTGTGATTCTAACCAGAAACGGAACTAGAGGGGGGCAGGCCCTGGCGCAGGATTCGCAGCCGGGCCCCCGCCCCCCTCCGTACACCCGGAACTGGCCCGGGAGGCAGCTCGCGGACTGCCAGGGGGCCCTGAGGGGGTGCGGGCCCTGGCCCGCTCGCACCCCCTGCTCCCCTGGTAGTTCCGCCCCTGCCTCTAACCCCTAGTCCAACATTGCAAGTGAAAATAACATTTTTAAACTAAACAGATCATCTGTGATCTGTCAAGATCTCCAACCCTCAACCTGGCATACCTGCCTTTTCTCCACTAGCATTTTTTTTTTCAGCTCAACCAGTAGTCCCGCATTGTTATTGAAATGTCCCGACTTTCTCTTTGATTTCCTGCACTAAACATCCAGAAAAAGATACAAAGTTTCTAAAACTTAGTTGGTATTTGGCAGAGAGCCCAGAATGGCAGGTGCACTTTTTTTTTACATTTGAAACTATTTATTATAAGCAAAGAAACCCCCAGAAATGTGTTCAAACTTTCCATACTTCTTTGAGTACATGCCCATTACGGCACGAAACGCGTTAGGCTTTTTTGTATGTCCTAATAAAGTCTTTTTTACTTTTACTTAAACCTGAGCTACTGACTTACTATCAAATGAACCTCACCTCACTTTGAATTGTACAGTTGAAAAATCGCTTGACAACCCTTGAACTGGGGGCTGTCCCGGCGAGGAACCATTCATTTTGACGTTACTGTTTCTTTTTCCTTTTGATTTCTGATTTATAATCTTTTTTAGTACAGAGGCACACACCGTTGCTTGCATGTTCAAGCTTTCCATAACCTGACAAATTTTATTTTAAAAATGTGGTATTTAGGGGATGTGGCCATAAAATGGGAGTGGTCAAAAATTTGACAAATGTTTTTGTCCCTCTTTCTATTTTCCAAATGTTGGGAGGTTTGAAGGAGCCATAGGCATTTTAATCTGTTATCTGCTACACAAATATGTGTCCTACTACTCTGCTGAGATTGAAGGTTTACCCCCATTCACACACAGCAGCTTCATATAAACTCTAATTGTACTTCTGAAACAAACACCAGTGCAGGGTAACTGTACATTTTTAAAAACCACAGAAATCCATTTGATTATCTGGTGTTACTTGCCTTTTTTTTAAAAGCGAGAACCATCTGGCCACTGACGCAGAAGCTTAACACCATCCCCGAACCTTTTGTCCTTTTGTCTTGCTAATAAAGTAACGCTTTTCAGATCGAACACAATTAAAAGGCGTTTTAAGTTTAGATGAGATCCCGCTGGGAACCGAGGGTTTTGCTCATTTGCAGTGACAAGTCGCTCGACTATAGCGAGAAATCGATTTCCAGCTTCATGATTGGCCCCTAATTTATTAAATGATCTGCCGGCAGATGTGTAGATCTTCAGACTAATTAAGTGTAAAACTTTTATTCCGCTGTCAAAGATTTTGATGCTTTTTTGAACCTGTAGGAAACATGCAGAATATGAGCCTTTATCCTCTAAGATCTTGTGGAAAGCTTGTCAGGCTGATATGAAAGGGAAGCACTAATTAGAATTGATTTCCCAGGCCCAGCTCAGGTGAAGAGCACAATGCAAACATGTTAGGGTAGGACTACATGGACGTTTTCGGCGCGATCCAAGCGCTGTGACAAGTCGCATGCGACAAAAATAAGTTAGCTGAATGCATTGTTGCATGGTGTTGTAGTCTCATGCGACTTGTGCGTCGGATCGCGCCGGAAACATGTAGTCCTACCCTTATATGGCGGGATCCTTTTAAAAAAAGAATGCAGTTCTAATTACAAAGTTGCAGTTAAAGGGACACTAACATTCAAAAGTGTGGTTGGTTTTATATTATATATTAGGATTTCTATTATAAATGTGTATTTGAATATAAGGTGGGGGGTGGTAAAATGTCTTCCCTTCTGAATACCTGCTGCTTGAAAAGTAGGGCATTGTGACATTGCAACCCTCTATTTTAGCTGAGTCCTGGCTGGAAGTGTTTGGAGGAAAGGTGCTGTAGAAATAAAGGGCTCCAGTGGTTCTTACCCATAATGGAAGATTTATTAAAGAGAAAGGTACTTCCTTTATACACCTAGTGATAGAGACAATGGATCCATCAAGGCAATATCACCCAGCTGGGTTGGAGACCATAGGGACACCACAGTTATTTGGAATCTCCTCCAGTGGATAAATATAATCCATGCCCAGGTGTGGTTACTACACAAAGACAGGTGTCATCTAGGGAATTCTAACCCAACACTATTTCTCATTGGTGGAACACATGATGGCTCTTACTCACTTTCCCTGACTTTCTTACACCCCCGGGCTATTGTGATAGGAAAATAATCTATCAACACTGTCTCCAGACTAGGAGGTTGTAAACTATGACATTAATAATAATAAAAGAATATACTGTATATAAGGGTAAGTGCTGATTCAGTTGTAAGAGCAAAGTCATAACAGTGCAGTGCTGTCCAACTGGTGGCCCACGGCCCCCCATTGTGTTGCTTCCCACATCAAATTCTGGCTGCTGTGATTTTGTGACTTTGTGTAAACATTAAAAGGTATCAGTACTGAGATTAACTGGTCCCTGCATTGTTTGCACCCCTTACTCCATTTGTAAAATGCTGCAATGTTCACACCTGTAATCCCCCTGTATTGTTCACACCGATAATGCCCCTTACACTGTTCACATCTCAGACTCAGATTGTGTTTGTTCAGAATTGCTCATCTGTTCACAGCTCTCTAATCTGTCTGCCATACCCTGCTTGTGTGTGCAATACTCTGCCTGTGTGTGTCATACTCTGCCTTCCCTATGCTCCCTATGTGTGCCATAATCTGCCTGCCTTATGCTCCCTGTGTGTGCCATACTCTGCCTTTCCTGTGCTCCCTGTGTGTGCCATACTCTGCCTGTGGGAGGTAAGGCAAGTGGAGGCTTGCTCTTGTTTTTTTTTAGCATTTGAAAAAAGTTATTATGGGGTCCCTAAGGTGTTTAATTCTGTGCTGGATGTGCTGGATGTTGCTATGGCATCCACAGTGGTGGACAGTGTATTTAAGCAAATGTCTTAATATGACTTTAATTTATTTCACATATGATTGATGGTCGATGTTGTTGGTGTTTTTTATGTGCATAGTGTCTTAAAAGTTCTTGTGATAACATGGTTGTGGTTTAAATTCGGTGTGTTTCAAAAACTGTGAGTGGGCAACACTGGCATCCATTATTGGCCCTCCTCCAAGTCACCCAGAAAAATTCTCGGTACCACATAAGTTGGACAGCACTGCCTTAACTCATCAGATCAATAACATTCCCTCCGGTATGTGAACATCGCCTGCCAACATCCAGCAACTTGTTAGCTTGTTTAGCCTTGGCTAAAGCGTGAGCCTTCTGGTGCAGACATGGGTTAAGATCAAGTTTAGAGGTGTCACCTATGGTGAGTGAACTGTGACGCCTGGCTTGATCAAAGATGGAAAAGGAAAGACAGTTCTTGTAGTTGGGCATAAACATGAGTATAGGCGGAGTAACAATCCAATGTTTGGGCAGGCAGCAAGGAGCCAAGCCAGAAGCCAAACAGGAGTCAACATTTTAGATCTCAGGTAACATATTGAGGATCACACTAGTAGTTGGATCAATAAACATATATAAAGATTCTCAGCAGTGAGTAAGCATGGAAAGTAATTAGGTATTCAACTACGTTGCTATGATATGAACTATGGTATCCAACTTAAATATTAGGTAGTGGCAATACCACTGGTGGTGTCCTTGGCTCTTAGTTAATTCACCTTATTGAGAATAGAGCAAAGAGGTTTTGCATGTGTATGAAATATTGTAGGTACACTGGGACAGTGTTACACCGAGCAATGTCTGTGGCACACATGACCTCTTGTGACCTGATTATTAACATTTATCAGGTCCCATGAGGAGATTCCCAAGTCCCAAGTCGGATTTATTGATGATGTGTTGACTATCTGGGATGAAAACTTAGGCTCCATGATAACATGACATCAAAAAGAATTTAAACTGTGGATCCTAAAACCATTATTTAAAATTAGCAATTGTTACTGGCCCTTTATTTCAGTCTCACAGAGAAGCTTAATATCGGAGAATTTATAAGAACAAAATTAGATTAATACTCACAAAAGCAGATTTGTTATGTGTCATTTATCTGACAAATTATGATGTCTATCCCCTTTTCTTGGCATCCCATGCACATCCATAGCCTTATGATGTCACTACATGTTTGTGCCCATTTTGTGATGTCACTGGGAGAATTAAACCCCTAGTGCAACTCTTATGCTTATGTTTCACCAACTTCAAGAGTCTCAGAGGAAAGGCTTAGATCTGAAAGAAAAAGTCTATTACTATAGCAACAGAAACTTTTGCTCTAATCAAGGTACTGCATTTTATATTTTTACTTAACACTTGCTATGGTCTGTTAGTTCACTTTTAATTATTCCTGGTGCCTCTGCTGCAGAGATTTGATGTTTGCGCTTCAAGCACCAATTCTGTCGGACCCCCTCATTGCTCTATTGTCAAGTGTAACATGATCTCGTCTGAACAAAACTAATTGCTCTCAGAATTTTTTAAGTGTAGCCCTGACATTATAATCCTATTAGGGGGGTCCTATCATCAGGATAAGATATGCCTGGTTATCACTTTCACACCCCATAAAGCTACCCCAATATCTTCACAAGCCAACTCAAGGTCTACCACCTGGAGGACCAGTACATTTTCTGTTTTAATCATTATTGGCCATTAGTAATGAATGGAGGGCACACCAGAAAAAGTTCAAAGGTTAATTGGAGGTGCAGAAACAATTGTTACCCCTACTTAAGGTAACTAACAGCACTAATTCATCCACATGTTCGCACACTCAAAGTAAAAACAACTTGGCAAAAAAGGTGGTTTGAGAGTAAATTTTTACTATTTGTTCAAAAAAGCATTTAATACAAACAATGCCTTACAATATGGCATAATATTCACAATGTTTTTAAAAGTAAGTATCAACCACCCATTAGTTATATACAGCAAAAAAGAAGACAGCAAGGGAGCGGATACACCTACCAGAAAAATGAGAATGACCCCAACGTTTCGGCACCAAGGCCTTTGTCAAGGGGATTCTCCTTGACAAAGGCCTTGGTGCCGAAACGTTGGGGTCATTCTCATTTTTCTGGTAGGTGTATCCGCTCCCTTGCTGTCTTCTTTTTTGCTGTATATAACTAATGGGTGGTTGATACTTACTTTTAAAAACATTGTGAATATTATGCCATATTGTAAGGCATTGTTTGTATTAAATGCTTTTTTGAACAAATAGTAAAAATTTACTCTCAAACCACCTTTTTTGCCAAGTTGTTTTTACTTTGAGTGTGCGAACATGTGGATGAATTAATCATTATTGGCCACCAGTTGGACCCAGTAATATCTAGTTACACCACTGTTGGCCACCCAGACCTTCAAACTACCGCATTTCTTTGATCTATTCAAGAAATGGGCCACAGTATAAACAAGCACCCACGTAACATAAGCAATTTCTGAATTTGACTGATTCAAATGGCTTTTTTCTTCCAGAAGTATTGCTGAAAGGACGGTGGCAAAGCATCTGTAATGGATGGGCTAGGCATTGTTCCGCCGTCCAGTGTTCTGTAAATAACACAATGCAGTATTTCTTTTGATTCATGTATATACCTCACAGATTGAATAATCAACCAATCAGGCAGAGGGCTGTAAAAGAAATGGTGTTGAATATGAAATTGAATTTATAGGGCCGTGAAATTCTTAGCTCTCTGTCTGTCCCATTGTCTCCGATTGACAGCTCTAGTACAGGTATGGGATCCGCTATCCGGAAACCCGTTATCCAGAAAACGCCGAATTACAGAGAGGCCATCTCCCATAGACTCAATTTTATCAAAATTATCCGAATTTAAAAAAACAATTTCCTTTTTCTCTGTATTAACAAAACAGTAGCTTGTACTTGATCCCAACTAAGATATAATTAATCCTTATTGGAAGCAAAACCAGCCTATTGGGTTTATTTAATGTTTACATGATTTTCTAGTGGACTTAAGGTATGAAAATCAAAATTACTGAAAGATCCATTATCCAGAAAGCCCCAGGTCCCGAGCATTCTGGATAACAGGTCCCATACCTGTACTTAATTGCTGGATACAATTCTATTGGTATAAGAACTGGTCTTATTTGGTATAAGAATAATGTTACAATATTTCCCGTGAGCTTTGTCTGTAACCAAATTACAGTGAGTGAACTATAACCCTTTTATCTCCATCGCCCTATTACCATTACATGGTGACCTTTCCTACATCTTTTCCTTTCTGACATTTCATGTGAATAAATTCAGGACTGAGACATATTCCCACTGCATCTGTTTCCTCTAATGGAACTTAAAATAATATTTTATAATAAGTAGGGGTTCTGGAGCATCTCTAACTTTGGTTTACTCACAGAAGTCTGATTATAAATGGAACATTTTCTATCTGGACCAGTGTTGTTAGTGGAGTACCGCAGGGCTCTGTACTAGGTCCCTTGCTTTTCAACTTGTTTATTAATGACCTGGAGGTGGGCATTGAAAGTACTGTTTCTATTTTTGCAGATGATACTAAATTGTGCAGAACTATAGGTTCCATGCAGGATGCTGCCACTTTGCAGAGTGATTTGTCTAAATTGGAAAACTGGGCAGCAAACTGGAAAATGAGGTTCAATGTTGATAAATGCAGGTTATGCACTTTGGCAAAAATAATATAAATGCAAGTTATACACTAAATGGCAGTGTGTTGGATTTCCTTAAGTGAGAAGGATCTAGGGTTTTTTGTAGATAACAAGTTGTCTAATTCTGGGCAGTGTCTCGGGTTGCCATCTTTTTTTGGTGAAAAAAGGCAGGGGGTGGGCTGGTGACATGGGGAGGTGGCTGGTTATGGTGGCGTGGCAGGGATGTCATGGGGCAGTGAAATCGGGGCGGGTGGGTGATATGGGGAGGCTGGGGTGGATGATGTCAGTGACGAGACTGATGACGTGGCAATCAGCGATTGGCTGATTGCCATGTCATTCATGTCAATGTCCTGTCCGTATTTCCTAATTTGGAACTCCGGACAGGAACTTTTCACCTGGGCAGCCCTTCCAAAAACCGGGCTGTCCGGGTGACATCTGGGCAGGTGGCAACCCTAGCAGTGTCATTCTGTGGCTACTAAAGCAAATAAAGTTCTGTCTTGCATAAAAAAGGGCATTAACTCAAGGGATGAAAACATAATTATGCCTCTTTATAGGTCCCTGGTGAGGCCTCCTCTGGAGTATGCAGTGCAGTTTTGGACTCCAGTCCTTAAGAGGGATGTAAATGAGCTGGAGAGAGTGCAGAGACTAAGTGCAACTAAATTGGTTAGAGGGACGGAAGACTTAAATTATGAGGGGAGACTGTCAAGGTTGGGGTTGTTTTCTCTGGAAAAAAGGCGCTTGCGAGGGGACATGATTACACTTTACAAGTACATTAGAGGACATTATAGACAAATAGCAGGGGACCTTTTTCAACTACGTCAAAGTCATCCCATATCTGGCCAGTCCTACACTCAATTTTCATCTGATTCGTTAATAGTGATGGGCGAATTTATGCGCCAGGCGCAAATTCGCGGCGAATTTGCGCGATTCGCGCCCAGCGAATAAATTCGCGAAACGCCCGTGAAAATTCGCGCAAAAAATTCGCCGGCGTCAAAAAAATTTTTTTCCGAAAAATGGACGCCAGCGTAAAAAACGGGCGCCGGCGCCAAAAACGGGCGCCGGCGCAAAAAAAAAACGGGCGCCGGCGTCAAAAACGAGACGCCGGCGCCGTTTCGCGAATTTTTCGCCGTTTCGCGAATTTCGCACGAAATTCGCGAATTTTTCGGCGAAGCGAAACGGCGCAAATTCGCCCATCACTATTCGTTAAGAATTCTATTGCTTCATTATACATTTTACAAAGGGACTAAGTTTTACCTGCAACTTACTTGCTGCTTTCAAAGTAAAACTAAACTTGTTTGTTATAGTTATACAGGAGCAGTGACCAGCTCCATGTTGTAACTCCCACCCTTCCCAGCTATAGTCAGCTGATCCCACTGGTGTCTAATAAAAGGGCAGCCAAGTTTGGGAGTTTTACTTTGAAAGCAGCAAGTAAGTTGCAGGTAAAACTTAGTCCCTTTGTAAAATGTATAATGAAGCAATAGAATTCTTAATGAATCAGATGAAAGTTGAGTGTAGGATTTGCCATATCGGTGATGACTGTGACGTAGTTGGCCAGTTTAAATATATTGCAATATATGGACAAACAATCCCTGTTTTGTTTAAAGGGTAAGGCATTTTTAGTAGCTTAAGGCACAACATGCTTCAATGTCCTTTATATACAGCAGGGATCCCCAACCTTTTTTTACCCATGAGCCACATTCAAATATAAAAAGAGTTGGGGAGCAACGCACGCATGAAAATACCCCTTGGGGTGCCAAATAAGGGCTGCAATTGGTTATTTGGTAGCCCATATGTGGGCTGGCAGCCTAAAGGCTCTACTTGGAACTATACTTAGTTTTTAAGCAATTAAAACTTGCTTCCAAGCCTGTAATTTAAAAATAAGCACCTGCTTTGAGGACACTGAGAGCAACATCCAAGGGGTTGGAGAGCAACATGTTGCTCATGAGCTACTGGTTGGGGATCACTGATATACAGTATTGACAATGGGTTGAGTGCAGTGGACTCTTGTATTTGTCTTAACGACTTTAATCTCAACATCAATGGCCAGCTTAAGGGCTCTTACACACGGCCGTTCCGACCTGCGCTCCCCTGCGTTCCGTTTTTTGGCGTTCAGCCGCAGGGGAGCGCAGGAATAGACGCAAGTCATTATTTGAAATGGGCCTGTACTCACTAAGGCGCGTGTAGGCGCCGAACGCAGGAAAAATGCAGCATGTTGCGTCTGAACCTGCGTTCGGCGCCTACACGCGCCTGAGTGAGTACAGGCCCATTTCAAATAATGACTTGCATCTATTCCTGCGCTCCCCTGCGGCTGAACGCCAAAAAACGGAACGCAGGGGAGCGCAGGTCGGAACGGCCGTGTGTAAGAGCCCTTAGAGGGACTTGGACATGCATAATATCCAAGGCTATTGTGATACTAAAATCTACAGTTAGGGGCCCATTTACTTCCATTGAAGGAATAGAATAAAAAAAACGTAGAATTTCGAATGTTTTTTTTGGCTACTTCGACCATCGAATTGGCTACTTCGACCTTCGACTAGAGATGTCGCGAACTGTTCGCCGGCGAACTTGTTCGCGCGAACATCGGGTGTTCGCGCTCGCCGGAAGTTCGCGAACGTCGCGCGACGTTCGCCATTTTGGGTTCGCCATTGTTGGCGCTTTTTTTTGCCCTCTCACCCCAGACCAGCAGGTACATGGCAGCCAATCAGGAAGCTCTCCCCTGGACCACTCCCCTTCCCTATAAAAACCGAAGCCCTGCAGCGTTTTTTCACTCTGCCTGTGTGTGCTGAAGAGATAGTGTAGGGAGAGAGCTGCTGCCTGTTAGTGATTTCAGGGACAGTTGAAAGTTTGCTGGCTAGTAATCGTTTTGATACTGCTCTGTTATTGGAGGGACAGAAGTCTGCAGGGGTTTGAGGGACATTTAAGCTTAGGTAGCTTTGCTGGCTAGTAATCTACCTTCTACTGCAGTGCTCTGTATGTAGCTGCAGTGGGCAGCTGTCCTGCTTCTGATCTCATCTGCTGACTGCTGCAATAACAGTAGTCCTTGTAAGGACTGCTTTTATTTATTTTTTTGTTGTTTTACTACTACTACTACTACTACTACTATAAGAGCCCAGTGCTATTAGTCTAGCAGTGTTGGGGAGTGGGACTGGTGTGCTAATCTGCTGCTCCTAGTAGTTCAGCAGCACCAACTTTAATTTTTTTTTTTTAATATTCATTTTTTTTTATTTTACTTTTTTTATTTTACTACCGCTGTAGTAGTGTATAAATTGACCTTTTAGGCATTATTTGCCCTGTAGGCATTATTTGCACACTGTTTTCTTCAACCCGCCATCGAGCTGTGTGACCTTGTTCACATTCTGTCTAAATATCCATAATATTACCGTCTCCAGAAAAAACACCGGAGTCACTTTTTTCAAGCAGCCATAATATATTTTACGTAATCCGTATCCACCGCTGTAGTAGTGTATACGTTGGCCTTGTAGGCATTATTTGCACACTGTTTTCTTCAACCCGCCATCGAGCTGTGTGACCTTGTTCACATTCTGTCTAAATATCCATAATATTACCGTCTCCAGAAAAAACACCGGAGTCACTTTTTTCAAGCAGCCATAATATATTTTACGTAATCCGTATCCACCGCTGTAGTAGTGTATACGTTGGCCTTGTAGGCATTATTTGCACACTGTTTTCTTCAACCCGCCATCGAGCTGTGTGACCTTGTTCCCATTCTGTCTAAATATCCATAATATTACCGTCTCCAGAAAAAACACCGGAGTCACTTTTTTCAAGCAGCATTCATATATTTTACGTAATCCGTATCCACCGCTGTAGTAGTGTATACGTTGGCCTTGTAGGCATTATTTGCACACTGTTTTCTTCAACCCGCCATCGAGCTGTGTGACCTTGTTCACATTCTGTCTAAATATCCATAATATTACCGTCTCCAGAAAAAACACCGGAGTCACTTTTTTCAAGCAGCATTCATATATTTTACGTAATCCGTATCCACCGCTGTAGTAGTGTATACGTTGGCCTTGTAGGCATTATTTGCACACTGTTTTCTTCAACCCGCCATCGAGCTGTGTGACCTTGTTCACATTCTGTCTAAATATCCATAATATTACCGTCTCCAGAAAAAACACCGGAGTCACTTTTTTCAAGCAGCATTCATATATTTTACGTAATCCGTATCCACCGCTGTAGTAGTGTATACGTTGGCCTTGTAGGCATTATTTGCACACTGTTTTCTTCAACCCGCCATCGAGCTGTGTGACCTTGTTCACATTCTGTCTAAATATCCATAATATTACCGTCTCCAGAAAAAACACCGGAGTCACTTTTTTCAAGCAGCCATAATATATTTTACGTAATCCGTATCCACCGCTGTAGTAGTGTATACGTTGACCTTGTAGGCATTATTTGCACACTGTTTTCTTCAACCCGCCATCGAGCTGTGTGACCTTGTTCACATTTTGTCTAAATATTGATAATATTATCGTCTCTAGAAAAACCACTTGAGTTACTTTTTTTCAAGCAGCATTCATATATTTTACGTAATCCGTATCCACCGCTGTAGTAGTGTATACGTTGACCTTGTAGGCATTATTTGCACAGTGTTTTCTTCAACCCGCCATCGAGCTGTGTGAGCTTGTTCACATTTTGTCTAAATATTGATAATATTATCGTCTCTAGAAAAACCACTTGAGTTACTTTTTTTCAAGCAGCATTCATATATTTTACGTAATCCGTATCCACCGCTGTAGTAGTGTATACGTTGACCTTGTAGGCATTATTTGCACAGTGTTTTCTTCAACCCGCCATCGAGCTGTGTGAGCTTGTTCACATTTTGTCTAAATATTGATAATATTATCGTCTCTAGAAAAACCACTTGAGTTACTTTTTTTCAAGCAGCATTCATATATTTTACGTAATCCGTATCCACCGCTGTAGTAGTGTATACGTTGACCTTGTAGGCATTATTTGCACACTGTTTTCTTCAACCCGCCATCGAGCTGTGTGACCTTGTTCACATTTTGTCTAAATATTGATAATATTATCGTCTCTAGAAAAACCACTTGAGTTACTTTTTTTCAAGCAGCATTCATATATTTTACGTAATCCGTATCCACCGCTGTAGTAGTGTATACGTTGACTTTGTAGGCATTATTTGCACAGTGTTTTCTTCAACCCGCCATCTAGCTGTGTGTATTATCGTTTCCAGAAAAACCAACTGAGTTTTTGTTGTTGTTGTTTTTTTAAAAATAATGCCAGGCAAAGGCAGGCCGCCACGCAGAGGCCGTGCTAGGGGCCGTGCTGCTATGCAATCCTGTGGCCCTAGCAAATTGCCCAGTTTTAAAAAGCCAATGACCCTGAACTCCCAAAATGCTGAAGAGGTAGTTGACTGGCTTACACAGCACACCCCATCCTCTACCGTTTCTAACTTTACCACAACATCCTCCTCATCCTCCACTGCTATGGCCACCCCACGTAACACTTCCTCCACCACCGGTGCCCTTCTTCACTGGGGTCAGAGGAGTTATTTTCCCATGAGTTTCTTGAACTGAGTAATGCGCAACCATTATTGCCAGAAGAAGATGAAGGAGATGAGGACCTTACACCAGATTTAATTCTGGCAGAGAACACGATAGAGATGGACATAATGAGTGATGAGGAGGAGGTCCCCGCTGCTGCTTCCTTCTGTGATGTGTCAGAAGAAATTGATGCATCTGAGGAGAATGATGATGAGGAGATTGATGTTTTGTGGGTGCCTAGTAGAAGAGAGCAAGAGGAGGGTAGTTCAGATGGAGAGACGGAGAGTCAGAGAGGCAGTAGGAGAATAAGACTTAGAAGAAGCAGGGAGGACAGCCCGCAGGGATCAGTAGGGCAACAACATGTATCGGCACCTGTGTTCAGCCGGCCAACGCACCCGCCATTGCCGCCAATACCGCCAACTCCGCCAACTTCTACTGTTACCGCCAGATCGCACACTTCCAAAAAGTCAGCAGTGTGGGATTTTTTTAATGTGTGTGCCTCTGACAAAAGCATTGTAATTTGCAATGAGTGCAGTCAGAAACTGAGCCTTGGTAAGCCCAACAGCCACATAGGTACAACTTCTATGCGAAGGCACATGAGCGGCAAGCACAAAGCACTTTGGGAGCAACACCTCAAAGGCAACAGGCAAACTAAAAGCCACACTCCTTCTGGTCCAGCATCTTACTGCTCTACCTCTGCTCTCCTTGACCCGTCTGAACCACCCTCCACTCCGCCTTCCACCTTGACCACCTGTTCCCATTCCCAGTCATCTGCCACCAGCCAAGTTTCTGTGAAGGCCATGTTTGAGCGTAAGAAGCCAATGTCTGACTGTCACCCCCTTGCCCGGCGTCTGACAGCTGGCTTGTCTGCACTCTTAGCCCGCCAGCTTTTACCATACCAGCTGGTGGACTCTGAGGCCTTCCGCAAATTTGTAGCAATTGGGACACCGCAGTGGAAGGTACCCAGCCGCAATTTTTTTTCTAAAAAGGGAATACCACACCTGTACCAACATGTGCAGAGCCAAGTTACCGCATCTCTGTCACTTAGTGTTGGGCCAAAGGTCCATATGACTACTGACGCATGGTCCTCCAAGCATGGTCAGGGCAGGTATGTCACCTACACTGCCCACTGGGTGAACTTGGTAATGGCTGGGAAGCAGGGAATGGGTAGCTCAACAACAACAGTGGAGTTGGTGTCACCGCCACGGATTGCACGCGGTTCTGCCACCACCTCTACTCCTCCATCGCTCTCTACCTCGTCTTCTTCTTCTTCTTACTCTGCTGCTGGGTCCTCCTTCTCCTCCTCCACACCTGTGC
Organism: Xenopus laevis; assembly: GCF_017654675.1. Taxonomy (NCBI): domain Eukaryota; kingdom Metazoa; phylum Chordata; class Amphibia; order Anura; family Pipidae; genus Xenopus; species Xenopus laevis. The sequence goes on along the minus strand of NC_054378.1, from coordinate 117,226,555 downwards.
ACCCCCAGCTCCCCCTAGGCTATTCGACGTGCCAGGTACGCCGTTGTCACGCTGTCTTGGGGATGACGTGCCTGGAAAGCAAAAACCATACCGGATCTGTACTCCTGTCATCTCTGCAGTCACAGGCCGATCGGTGGCTGACCCCACACCAACTGCAGATCGGAAAAGTGGTGTGTGACAATGGAAGCAATCTGTTGGCAGCGTTGAGACTAGGCAATTTAACACATGTGCCCTGCATGGCACATGTGTTAAATTTAATAGTCCAACGTTTTGTCTCCAAGTACCCAGGATTCCAGGACGTTCTCACCCAGTCCAGAAAGGTGTCGGCCCATTTCAGACGTTCCTACACAGCCATGGCACGCCTTGCTGACATTCAGCAGCGCTACAACATGCCAGTCAGGCGTTTGATTTCTGACAGCCAGACTCGCTGGAATTCAATGCTCCTTATGTTGGAACGTCTGCTGCAACAACAAAGGGCCGTCAACGAGTACCTTTTTGAACTGGGTGGTAGGACTGGATCTGCACAGCTGGGGATTTTTTTCCCCCGTTACTGGGTGCTTATGCGCGATGCCTGCAGGCTCATGCGACCTTTTGAAGAGGTGACAAATATGGTCAGTCGCACCGAAGGCACCATCAGCGACCTAATACCCTTCGCTTTATTCCTGGAGCGTGCCGTGCGACGAGTGACAGATGAGGCTGTAGACCAGCGTGACGAGGAGCTGGAAGCGCACGATTTCTGGTCGGAATCACCAGAACGAACCCAGGCACATGCTGCAACGCAGGGAGAGGTGCCAGAAGTGGAGTCAGAGGAGGAAGGTGGCTTTGTGGAGGAGGAGGAGGAGGACCAACAGGAGCAGGCTTCCCAGGGGGCTAGTGGTGACCTTTTGGGGACCCCTGGTCTTGTACGTGGCTGGGGGGAGGAGACCGTGGATGATGCAGTCCTTGATAATGAGGAAGCGGAGATGGATAGCTCTGCATCCAACCTTGTGAGAATGGGGTCTTTCATGCTGTCATGCCTGTTGAAGGACCCCCGTATCAAGAGGCTTAAGGAGAAGGACCTGTACTGGGTCGCAACGCTACTAGACCCTCGGTACAAGCATAAAGTGTCAGAAATGTTACCAACATACCACAAGTCCGAAAAGATGCGGCATTTACAAACCAGCCTGCAAAACATGTTGTACAATGCTTTTAAGGGTGATGTCACTTCAGGAACTCATCAACATTCCAGGGGCAGAGGTGCCAGTAATCCTGCCACGAGCACACCTGCAAGGACAAAGCCCTTTGGCCAGTCTGTAACGTCAGACATGCAAATGTTTTTCTGTCCAAGGCAGCGCCACAACCCTTCTGGATCCACCCTCAAAGAACGCCTCGACCGGCAGGTAGCGGACTACCTGGTATTAACTGCAGATATCGACACTCTGAGGAGCGATGAACCCCTGGACTACTGGGTGCGCAGGCTTGATCTGTGGCCAGAGCTGTCACAATTTGCCATGAACCTCTTGTCTTGCCCAGCCTCAAGTGTGCTCTCAGAAAGGACCTTCAGTGCAGCAGGAGGGATTGTAACTGAGAAGAGAACTCGCCTAGGTCACAAAAGTGTCGATTACCTGACCTTTATTAAAATGAATGAGGGGTGGATCTCGGAGGGTTACTGCACGCCGGAAGACTTGTTCTGACTTCTATGCAGCTGTCCTTCTCTTCAAGCCTCATGACTCCACACACAGCTGTCCTTTAGCGTCCTCCTCCTCCCTCCGCCACCGTTACAAACTAGGGTGCAAACCCTACTGGTTTAATTTTTTCTGGCCTCTGTGCTTCAGTGGCTGCGACCAAAAAAATGCCTATTTTCTGCATTTATATGACATAATTTTTCTGGCCTCTGTGCTTCAGTGGCTGCAACCAAAAAAATTTATATTTTCAGCATTTATATGGCATAATTTTTCTGTCAACTGTGCTTCAGTGGCTGCGACCAAAAAAATGCATATTTTCTGCATTTATATGGCATAATTTTTCTGGCCTCTGTGCTTCAGTGGCTGCAACCAAAAAAATTACTATTTTCAGCATTTATATGGCATAATTTTTCTGGCAACTGTGCTTCAGTGGCTGCGACCAAAAAAAATGCATATTTTCTGCATTTATATGGCATAATTTTTCTGGCCTCTGTGCTTCAGTGGCTGCAACCAAAAAAATTTATATTTTCAGCATTTATATGGCATAATTTTTCTGTCAACTGTGCTTCAGTGGCTGCGACCAAAAAAATGCATATTTTCTGCATTTATATGGCATAATTTTCTGGCCTCTGTGCTTCAGTGGCTGCAACCAAAAAAATTTATATTTTCAGCATTTATATGGCATAATTTTTCTGGCAACTGTGCTTCAGTGGCTGCGTCCAAAAAAACTGGGCAAACAATGTCTACAAGGTCAACGTATGGCGAAAAATGACTATTTTCAGCATTTATATGGCATATTTTTTCTGGCAACTGTGCTTCAGTGGCTGCGTCCAAAAAAACTGGGCAAACAATGCCTACAAGGTCAACGTATGGCAGTTGTTTAAAGAGAACAGTAGATTACTAGCCAGCAAAGCTACCTAAGCTAAAATGTCCCTCAAATCCCTGCAGACTTCTGTCCCTCCAATACAGAGCAGTATCAAGCAGATTACTAGCCAGCAAACTTACTATCATCTGTCCCTGAAATCACTAACAGCTCTCCCCCTACACTATCTCTTCCAAGCACACACAGGCAGATTTTTCAGATACATTTTTGCCCTTGATCCCCCTCTGGCATGCCACTGTCCAGGTCGTTGCACCCTTTAAACAACTTTAAAATCATTTTTCTGGCCAGAAATGTCTTTTCTAGATGTTAAAGTTCGCCTTCCCATTGAAGTCTATGGGGTTCGCGAACCGTTCGCGAACCGCTCGCATTTTTGCGCAAGTTCGCGAATATGTTCGCGAACTTTTTTTCCGACGTTCGCTACATCCCTACCTTCGACTACGACTTCGAACGATTCAAACTAAAAATCGTTCAACTATTCGACCATTCGATAGTCGAAGTACTGTCTCTTTAAAAAAAAACTTCGACCCCCTAGTTTGCCACCTAAAACCTACCGAAGTCAATGTTAGCCTATGGGGAAGGTCCCCATAGACTTTCTAAGTATTTTTTGGTTGAAGAAAAATCGTTCGATCGATGGATTAAAATCCTTCGAATCGAACAATTCGAAGGATTTAATCGTTCGATTGTTCGAATGAATTGCGGTAAATCCTTCGACTTCGATATTCGAAGTCGAAGGATTTCAATTCGGCAGTGTAATATCGAGGGTTAATTAACCCTCAATATTCGACCATAAGTAAATTTGCCCCTTAGTGTATCATTATATATATAATGTATGGGAGTGTATGCTGGGGTGAGTGTGTGTGTATGAATACTGGGTTTCATATGGAGGGGTTGAACTTGATGGACTTTGGTCTTTTTCAACCCAATCTAACTATGTAACTATGTAACTACACTTAAAGCTACAGGTAAAAATTTGGGATAGCTTCAGGTATTATTTTGGGATACTTTGATTACACTGCAATATATGTGAATAACAATATCAAGCTCTTCACTCTCTTTCTCTTTCTATTTTTTGGGGTCACAAGCTGCTTGATGACCTGGAAAGCGATAGCTCTCAGGTTATATAAATATCTTGGAAAGACAAATGGTTTTATTACACTGATGATTAATATTCTCCTTCCCACATAGTAACAGGACGGATTTGTTCAGCTGCCTTAGCTGTAAATCATGGACTTCATTTATTCCCCTATTATCAAGATCAGTGGTGCAGATTCTGAGTTTCCCTAGAGCTTGTTCACGACTTCCAATTTTCTTTATATTTTATCTTATTCCCCACACCTCAGTCACTTCAGTTGTGCAAACATACTCGTTTGACCTCTTTTTTTCATGAGAATGATCAAGAATCCCATGACATGTGGAACATGGAAGGCGAATACAGAGAGTGGCTTTAGGTTTTCAAAATGAAAACAAATCAGGAGCAATTTATTTTGATGATAGATTCGTCAGCTTGCACTAACACTGTGGATACGCTTTCCCCACATCTTTATAACTGAAGCATTAGATGAGAGCCCAGAGCCTGTCTGTGGTCGGAGGCTAACACCAGGAAGACAGCAATTAAAATCCTCCAATTAAAAACTAATTACAAGGCACAGCAGCCACATGCGCCACAGCTGCAGCCGCAATCCCACTAGCAATGTTGCATGTTAATAAAAAGAGAAATCTTATAATATGTCGCCAAATCTAATAAAAAATCTGAAATGAAATGTTCAGCTACGCAGGTTGGCGCTGAGTTTTATTCTGATGATGAAGTGCTGGGACTCTCAGACAGACAACACGGGGACAGATAGGGAGACAAGTATTTCACTGCCCTACAGATTCATCTTTGCCACTTCATATTCATCACTGTTAGCCTATAACATGCTTAGTTAAAGCAGGATAATACAACTTTGAATCACAGTAAACATCACAGTATGGTAGTTGCGCAATTAATTTATAGAACAAATACAGATCCTGCAAACGCATTAACAGTGAATTTTACCAGTACAGGTATGGGATGCGTTATCCAGAAATCCGTTATCCAGAAAGCTCCGAAGACCGTCTCCCATAGACTCCATTATAATCAAATAACCTAATTTTTAAAAAGGATTTCCTTTTTCTCTGTAATAATAAACAGTAGCTTGTACTTGATCCCAACTAAGATATAATTAATTCTTATTGGAAGCAAAACCAGCCCATTGGTTTAATTTAATGTTTACATGGTTATCTAGTAGACTTAAGGTATGAAGATCCAAATTATGGAAAGATCCGTTATCCAGAAAACCCCAGGTCCTGAGCATTCTAGATAACAAGCATCAGCCAGAATTCAAGGCAGAGACAAGTGTTCTAAAATAGACACAGTGGAGAGCATGCATTGGCACAACTGGCGCTGGAACTAGGGGTTGGCAGAAGAGGAGTGGGCCTAGGGTGCAACGGTGAAGGGCAGGGGGTGTTGGACATGTACCTCTCCTGTCTGCATTTCCATAGTGTTGCCCCTTCTGTAACAGCGCAACAGGCTGACTGAGGGAGTGGCGTCATTATTGTGCTTCATTGCATGCAGAGGGTCTTTGCTGAAGGGGATTTTCACAGTAAATATAAGAGCAATATTAGTAATAGACAAAATAAAGACCTAAATAATTTTCATAAGAATGATCAAATGTGTATAAAAAGAGCGGATAAAGGTGGGAAAGTGGTGGTTTTAGACAAGAGTTACTATGTTAATATGGTCGAAAAAAATTTAAAGGACACAAGTGCCTAGAGAAAAACCCTCTGGTTCCTATAAAAGGGAAAGGAGGGATATGCTAATGCATGCAAGGAAACACTATATATTGGATGAGACAGAATATAAATTCATAATTTAGGGAATATCCTTTTATGGCCCATATATAAAGTGCACAAGAACTCCATAACACCACTCGGAAGGCCTAGTCTCCAGGATATATAGTCTTAAAGGGCACCTGTCACAGCCAAAATCAAACACATATTGACAATCTGACCAGTACAAGCTAAACACGTTTAATCAAACTACATATATAGTTTTTTGAAAAAACTGCAGGTTTTAAAAAAATCCCTTACTTTGTCAAATGGGTTCTTTCACTGAGGGAGGCCATATTGAGACTCTAACAGAGACTCTAATATGCAAATTTCAGGAGCATGCTCAGATTGTAACACTGCTTTGAGTATTCTACCCAGAATGCCTTGTTTTAGTAAACTCCTCCACTAGAACTATCCACTAGAAGTGCTACCACCTGCTAACTACCAGCAGGTGGCAGCACTACTGTACAGCAGCTAACACACAGGTTTGGCTGATTTGAAAATTGCTTAGAAGGGTTGATAAGCAAGCAAGGAATTTGAACTGAGCATGTGCGAGATTTCAGAGCTACAGTTGGCTGGGAAGATATAGGTAGGAGGAGCCAGTGAAATCCAAGATGGCTGCCTCAGCTAGAACTGCAGGGGAGATAGGGGAGATCTTGCAGAAGGAATAGTGAGCTGATCATTTACATTATACAAACAATTCTAACTGTTTTAAAAATCGGATTTCTTGAACTTTCACATAGTGTATTTACTTAGTAAATGATTTTGGTCATGATTGGTGCCCTTTAAGGCCACCATACACGGACCGATAAATGCTGCTGACAGACCAAGACCAGGGGTGCTTCGCAATGAGGTGAGTTGAGGCTGTCGCTTCAGGTGAGAGCGCCCCACTAGGTACCAGGGGGCGGCAAAAATGCTGCTCCTGGTACTTTAAGAGCGAATTTCCAGGGGAAGGGGGCAGCAGCAACTGCTGCTGCCTCAGGCGGCGGAGGGGCCAGGATCGCCCCTGACCAAGACGGCAGTTTATTGGCCCATGTGTGGGGCCATCCGACATGCTTCCCTGATTGATATTTGGCCAAAAGCCAGGCAGTGTTTTTTTCTATAGAATTGGCCATAAAGCACAGCGCCTTCAGGCCTGGATTTATATTTTGGGCAACTCCAAGGCCAGCTGTCAACCCCCCCATCCAGTTCCATCAAATCTCCTATGCACCCAGTCCCCAGTGCTCCGGAAAACAAATACACGTGTGGTTGATACTGATCATTACATCATGCCACCCTAGGTTTTTGTTGCCTTCCCATTAATCCTGGTCCCAGTGTATCCCAAGGTGCTGTTAAGACTCCCTTGCACCAGTGTGCTTCACATTAAATTGGATTTGTGCAGAGGGCTCTTTGCACCTACAAACAGGGCCGGAACTAGGGGTAGGCAGAAGAGGCAGCTGTCTAGGGCGCAATAATAGGGGGGGAGCTGGGCATCTACCTCTAGAATTGTCTTCTGCCTACCCCTAGTCTACATCTCTCAGTCTTACTCTCCTTCCTTCCCTCCTGACACCCTCCCCTCCGTTGCTGTCCCCTCCCTCTGTCACTCACTCCTCCCTCCCCGTCTGTCAATTTACTTGCGCACCGGGGCAAGGCTTGCCGGGCAAATTGCCTAGGGCCCTACAAAGGCAACAAGCATGTATGTATAACACATTTTTGGACTATCCAGGCCAACGGAGTTAACAGCCAGCTAGTAAACTAGAGCATGGGTTACATTGGACTCTAACACTTAAGGCAGGGCCTTTGCAAAAGGGAAGTATTGAAGCTGCGATGTAGTGCAGCTACAACTCCCAAAGGCTACTGTGCTTTAACCAATGAAGAAATGGGCACCAGCAGGTTCTTGCAGTCAAACAGAACAACTAGTTTATTTGTCAGAGACAAATGATCCCCAGGATACTTACATCAGTAAAGAGGCATTTGCAGAATATATAAGCACACAGCTCAGACAGTATATCAGAGGTAGAGGCAGGTGCATTCCCTGAGGATGTAGTCAAGACACTGCAACTTCCCTCCAGGCAGAAATACCTCATACGTGTTCTGGATCTCACCCAGTGGAGGGGTCAGGGAGGAGAACCTAAAGCCTGACACAACTACTCCCTGCTACACCTCCTTGATGGAGCACAACGCTGCTCTTTATATCTTCCCTCACTGTCTTACTCTCCTAGAGAGTCTATAACAATTATATTCCTGCCACTCACCAGCCTCATCCAGCTGGATCAGCAACTAGAAGCCAAAGTGGAAGATCCACCCCTTCTCACTCACTATACCAAAGTGTGACAGGAAGTGGTCATAGCGCCTCTTGGCCAATAGCACAAATATGCAAATTACAACTAGATACATGGGCATCTGCCCAGCAACTAGGGAGAGCAGGAAGTGTAGGGATTTAAAGTCTTAGGGGCACATTAACCCCATGGTTCCTTTCACATATATAAGGGGGGCAGTTTTAAATTAAAAGCTTGCTGCACCTGTTTGTGTACAAATAAATGAATGCTATTTGTGAAACAGATTTATAAGCACCCAGTAGAATGAGGTACAGAGCACAATAGTTCCCCTTAGGAGTAGGATTCTAGGGGAAACAGCAGCATGAAAGGCACAAAGGATAAAGCTCGCTCCCCTGTCTGTCAATTGTGCAGGCTGTTCAGTTTCAGAGAAAGAAAGACAGAAACCTCGGTTCATCTCCATTAAGGTTTGTGCTGTGGGTACTTGACTGTGTGCCAGGCCATATTGCGCTCCAGTAGATAGCTCAGCAGAAACGGGAATAAGATTGATTAAACTGTTCTCAGGATAGGCAGTAATTGACCTTTTGTAGTGTTTAAATCCCCTGCCCCTTAAATGGACTGAACAATATTTAATTTGACATTGGCTTCAGCTCTCTTTCTAAACTAAGCAGCACAAACAGATAATACTCCAGGAGCCATTGGACCTTATGAAGGGTAATCTCCTGCTGGCAGTGCATATCGGGGAGCAATGTCACGTTAGCATGGAGTTAAAGGAGAACCAAACCCTTATTCATAAAAAACCCTACCCCCTTACCCTACATAGACACCCCCCTGCTCCCCCCAGCCTGAAGTAAATTTCCCCTAAGTCTTTACTTACCTCTCTCTGCAGATTCAGCACAGCAGAGCTCACGGGCGCCATCTTCTGGCTCTTCGGTAATCTTCGGGTCTTCTTACGGCGATTCAGCAATTTCCGCCACATTCTGCGCATGCAAAGTTGTCAAAAAATGGAAGACTGCTCCAACTGCGAATGATAGAGTGCTTACTTCGCGAAGAATACCGAAGAGAAGAAGATGGCACCCGTGAGCTCCACAGTGCTGAATCTGCAAAGAGAGGTAAGTAAAGAGTTAGGGGAAATTCCAAACTTTACACCTTGGCTGGGGGAGGTTTCTATGTAAGGTAGGGGGTAGGAGTTTTTATGAATAAGGGTTTTGATCTCCTTTAAAGGGGTACAAATGGACTGGAAATCATAAATTATTTGGTCTGGGTGCCCAGACCATTTGACCCCTTTAAAGGAGAGCAAAACCCAGGGCCCACTGGGTGTTTTCCTGGTATCCTGGTGGGCCAGTCCGACACTGAGCAGGATGCTGGGGGGTTCCAGTTTACCTGAAGATCTCACAAATGTTACATCACATTTATGTCTTTGGAGGACAAGGAGTTCTTCTAATGCTGGGCATCCAGACCGAATCATTTATCTCTCCTCCCAGGGACGCTGCACCACCAAATTGCAAAAAACAAAAAAAAATTAAGTCAGAATATTCGCTCTTCTTTTGCTCCCAGCACTAATGATATGCCCCCCACCCTCTACCAGCTCCGTCTCGAAAAGGTTTAAGTGTAGGGTGACGGCATCGACTTGGACTCTGCTCCTACCCTAAAACCAGACCTTTCAATGCTTAATACCCAACTGCAACACTGAAACCTCCTAATACTGAGTCACATTTTATCAGAGTGTTACCTAGAGCATACCTACCAATATATTGTGTAACCTTCTTCCATCATATAAGATATTGGTGTCCGGGCACAAGCTCCAATCTAATATTTGAATAAATAATGGACATTCAGAGAGAAGAGATTTTTCTCATGCTGGTGTAAGACTCAGCAGAGCTCATTTTTATTGGAAATGGTTCCCGAGGGGCCTGTGAAGTCAGATGGTAATGACTTGTCTCTACAATAACATGTTGATATTCCCCCACCTACTGTGCATTATAGGGAAACAAAATTCAGTTCCAGATGTTCCTGCCCATAAGGCTGTCATGGGGCAGATAGGGGGTTGCTGGTAGTTGTAGTTTGCCCATAGCCGGAGGCTGACAAGTTGCACATCCATAACATCCATAGTAATATCATAATGTGTCATTATATAGTATTTGCCCTTGGATGGTGTTCTCAGTGTTCTCAAAGCAGGTGCTTATTTTTGAATTCCTGGTTTGGAAGCAAGTTTTATTCCCATAAAAACTTAGTATAGTGCCAAGTAGAGTCTCCTTTAGGCTGCCAGTCAGGCCCGGACTAGAGTCTCCTTTAGGCTGCCAGTCAGGCCCGGACTGGCAATCTGTGGGTTCAAATGCCAGAGGGGCTGCTATAAGGAGCCATAGAAAGTCAGTATTTAGTGGGCTGGTGGCGGCTGTTTGGGCCTCTCTGTGGGCTGATTGGGCCTCTGTGTACCTGAAATGCCTGGGCCTATTTTAATTCTCAGTCCGGATCTGCTGCTAGTTCACATAGGGGCTACCAAATAACCAATTTCAGCCCTTATTTGGCCCAAGGAACTTTTTCATGTTTGTGTTGCTCCCCACCCCTGTGCTAGACCCTAAAACAAGACCAGTGGACCTTAAATGAGCAGTAAAATCCTTTATGCACCATTGTTCAATAAAAGCACAAGGCTTTGAAATTTTTTCAAGTAAATAATCTATATTTATTTTATTCTGTTACAAAGCACTAATGGATAATTGTAACCGGTTCCTGATACACTGACCCTAGTGTGTGTGCGGGGTGTGATATGGACCTTAGCTCCACCGGGTTAGGCACAGATGGGAACCATTAACAAGCTCTAAATGAGCTGCTGAAGGTGTATTTGTTGTATAAATTAGGATAATAATAATAGTTGTTATTATTATTTAATTTTTTTACTCTCACAACTTCCCCTACCCTCAGTAATTTTTACTTGGGGGTGCCAAAATTTAGGCACCCCCAAGCAATCGCATTTACTTACCTGACACCCCTGGGCCAGTGCTCCTATCAGCAGAAAAATGCACCGGCCCAGGGTTATTCCAGTGAGCACCATGGAGCGATCATCTTCATTCTTCTTCTTTCTTCAAATTTCACAGGGCAGACATATGTACAGTAGAACTCAGTAGAACTAAAGTTAAAGTTCGCTCTACTGGGCATGCTCAGCTGCGAAGCAGAAAGAAAAAGCAGGAAGAAGAACGATCAGTGGTGCTCGCTGGAAGATCATCGGGTCAGTGCAGGTTTCTGCTGATAGGAGCACCAGCCCAGGGTGTCAGGCAAATAAATGCAATCACTTGGGGGTGCCTAACTTTTAGCACCCCAAGTATAAAGGGGCTTTCCTTCTCCTTTAAATAGAAAAAAAAATTCTCGGGTTTACAGATAAGGAGTAGTTCATTTAAGTTGGTCTTAGCTGTAGATTTGTAATTTGAATAACCACCTTCTCCTCCTCCCACAGTTGCTTTGAAGATCCCTGAGGTTAACGTAAGTCAGGGATGAAATAATAGGTGCAATAATTCAGGTATTAAAGACCAATAAAGGCATCAGAAAACTGTACCATGTTAGCGATGGTTGATAAAACTGCCAGGCCTGCCAACCCTCCTGAATATGGCGCATGTCATGGGTAGGTCTGGGTTGTTGATGCATTTCTACTGTCTATTGACCAGATATAATATATGATGAATATTACAATAACTGAGGCTGAAATAAAAGATAACTGGTTGCTCTAGTTTACTAGAACTGGATTAACTTTGCACTAATCACCGCTTCCTGAGTGTCACGACTCATTGCACATATATTCCATAGGAATTTTTTAATTAATTAATCAAACAGAACATAATATCGGCAAATCAAAGTAGCAAATGTCCTTAGGAATTGATATCATGTTGTATCTCTGGCCCTTTCCAAGTCATCAGAGCAGCAGCTGGAGTCCTGTTCATGCCATACCCAATACCCATTCATCTCCATGCGGCTGGACACGCTCATTGGTTAGATGCTGTTAAAATAAAACAATTGGAATTTCCATGCAACATTAGATGCGCCTGGGTCACTTACTAACGGTGCATATTCATTTGATGCAAGAAACACGGTTAACTTTATTAGCAGAACCATGGAGTACCCCACTGCAACCTGCTCTGCCAATTAGAGCTATAATAATAATAATAATAATAATAATAACAATAATAATAAGAGGAAACAAGTAGCGAATTAACTTTGCACCTGCTTAGCTTTTATTATCTCTTTACTATATTACCAGTACCTTGACCGTAACCAGATAATCCTACATATTAAACGAGATGTCAGCCATAATGACTCATTACACAGGGCATCACCCGCTTCTTATTGATTCTGGCAGAGGGTAAAAGCTGCTTGTCAATCACAGAGAACAGCACATTTAATATAAATCTGTCACTCACTGCTCCTAAAAGCAATGTCCCTTTCATATGTACTGCACACATGAAATTACATATTTTTACTACAATGTGCAGTGTAATTGTATCTGCTAAACACTGGTGGAAAAGGTTGCACAATTCTGACAATTAATATAATCAGTGATAATGTTACTGTTATTATATAATTTTTTTATATAGCTCCAACATATTCTTCATATTCAGAGCTTTACAGAGATTATATAGCATTCACATCAGTCTCTGCCCCAGTGGAGCTTACAATCTAAGGTCCCTATCACATTCACACACAGTAAGGTCAATTGTGCAAGGAGCTATGTTTAAATGGCCCTGCAGCCTTGTGCACAGAACCCATCAGTGAATTCTAATATCCTTATCATTTAAAGTAAGGGGTACATTAACCCTTATAATACATGAGTGATACTTAGAGTTCCCTGTATAACTCAGCCTGCAGCCTTGTGTCTGTATATGGTCACATAACCCCTCAGTGACTTCTAATATCCTTATCATTTACAGTAGGGGGTACATTATCCCTTATAATACATGAGTGATACTCGTGTTCCCTTTATAACTCAGCCTGCAGCCTTGTGCCTTTATATGGTCACATAACCCCTCAGTGACTTCTAATATCCTTATCATTTACAGTAGGGGGTACATTATCCCTTATAATACATGAGTGATACTCAGAGTTCCCTGTATAACTCAGCCTGCAGCCTTGTGCCTTTATATGGTCACAGAACAACACCTCAGTGACTTCTAATATACTTAAATCCCTTTAATTGTGGCATTGTTTTCCCAGAAGACTGAAGTTGGCAGTATGTTTTTGGGAGTAGCTAAGGAAGATGAAAGACCCAAGACAATGGTATGAACCCAAGGCAAACAAGAACCCGCAGGCAGAGCCAGTTACACATTTATAGAAGCTAGAGAATCCCTCCAATAAGAATCTTATTATACAGACATAACCTTCTTATACAAAAAATAATCTTCACAAGACAATGCACAGGTTAAGAAAATAACATGATTATCTGTGTACTGTGTAATATTAGCATGAAATGTTTACTGAAGCAATATAGAGTAGTTTGGATATATTTGTAACTAAATAAAATAACTGTTATGGTGACAAGATCTCCAAGAAATAAATCAGGCTCTACAAGGAGTGGGACCCTCTTCCCTTTTTCTCTAGTCTGAGCCCCCATGTAAATACTACAAACAGAACGGAAGAAGATTGGATCTAATTTTAATCACTTGTTTCCCTGGAGACTCCATAGCAACGTGACTTTGCATTAAACAGGATTGCCGGCAGCGCTTTTCTTGTATGCTTGCAGGGTTTAAAGGGAAATTGTCATGGGAAAAAATTTTTTTTTTAAACTAAATCAGTTAATAGTGCTGCTCCAGCAGAATTCTGCACTGAAATCCATTTCTCAAAAGAGCAAACAGATTTTTTTATATTCAATTTTGAAATCTGACATGGGGCTAGACATATTGTCAATTTCCCAGTTGCCCCTGGTCATGTGACTTGTGCCTGCACTTTAGGAGAGAAATGCTTTCTGGCAGGCTGCTGTTTTTCCTTCTCAATGTAACTGAATGTGTCTCAGTGGGACATGATTTTTTACTATTGAGTGCTGTTCTCAGATCTACCAGTCAGCTGTTATCTTGTGTTAGGGAGCTGTTATCTGGTTACCTTCCTTCCCATGGTTCTTTTGTTTGGCTGCTGGGGGGGAAAAGGGAGGGGGGTGATATCACTCCAACTTGCAGTACAGCAGTAAAGAGTGATTGACGTTTATCAGAGCACAAGTCACATGACTTGAGGCAGCACTATTAACTGATTCATTTTGAAAAAAATGTTTTTTCCCATGACAGTATCCCTTTAAGTCTATGGCCAGCTTTAAGGTATGCAGATTCAAATTACACAACGATTCCCTATATGTAGAACCCCAAGTCCCAACCATTCTGGGCAGTGTCGGACTGGCCCGGCCGGACACCGGAAAAAAACCCGGTGGGCCGACCCCTTCTCCGGACGACCCCTCTCTACAAAAAAAGGGGTTTTTTTCGGGGCTGCGCAGCGCCATCAGCGGATGCGTGTGGTGACATACACGCATGAGCCAGAGACATAACTAGAGGGGGGCGGGCCCTGGCGTGGGACATGCAGCCGGGCCCCCGACCCCTCTGTTCAGCCTGAAACGGCCGCATTTATGGCCGCATTTCCCATTTACGAGTGGCATGCGAGCTGCCGGGGGGCCCCTAGGGGGTGCAGGCCCTGGTCCTATCGCATCACCTGCTCCCCCGGTAGTTACGCTACTGGCATGAGCGCTTCCATGAGTGCGTGCAAGAGGCGTGTCAAAGTAGGGGGGCGGGCCCCCCAGTCCGACCCTGATTCTGGGTAGCAGGTCCCAGACATGTGTTACATATTGACCTTTAAAAGAAACAACAGAAAGCATGAGGAGTTCTGGCACATTGCAATAAAGCAGTTTGTAGGCACCAGGCTCCATTCTTCTCACAATTCATTCTCACAGAAAGCCAATACGGTACTTTCAAGAATTCATGTTAAAACGCAGACGCACAACCCAATGATTGTTACATGTTTGTGCGACAGTTTGTGCTGCTAGAAAAGCCACAATCATTTCAATCCTGCAAATCAGCGCAATTTCAAAAGAAACAAACTATACATTGGTCTGCGCTTCTTTCCCCTTATTAATCTCAGTGAATTTGCAGACTGCTGCCAAGTCTATTTGACTGCTGCCAAATCACACAGAACAATGGGATTCCAGCCAAAAAAACAAAATATATATGTGTATATATATATATATATATATATATATATATATATATATATATATATATATATATATATATATATATATATATATATATATATACACATATATATTTTGTTTTTTTTGGCTGGAATCCCATTGTTCTGTGTGATTATTCGCTGAACCGAGGGACGTTATTGCTCCTGCCTCACACAATGACTTCCTTTCCACAAAAGATTTTGATTGGGAGATTCCAGCTGAGCCCACAGAACTTAATTGCACTTAGAACCTGATTGCAAATGGATCTTGGAAGGAAGAATGGATACTTGCTGGATAGGCATAGAACTCACACATGACCCAGCAACAAACTGGCTGTGAAAGTGTTTACAAGAGCAGAGAAAAAACCTGCTTGATTCAATATGGCTCAATTTATAAAATATTCAGCATGATCAGTGTGGTTACTCTTATGTGGTTATGTAATGAAATGTGTGCACTAAATTTCGGCACCCACAGCAACAATCAGATGTTTGTTGATTATATGCTGATTGGTTACAATGGGTTGCTTTTTTATGAACAGCTTTATTGCAGGGTCATTGGCCAGTAACCATTGGCCACAATGGGGAGAAAGCTGCCTGTTGTCTCCAATGCATTTGGTGAAATTTTGTGATTTTTTTCAATGGTTTCGCAACATTGCTAGTCATAGGGTGCACATAACTTTTGCTTTTTTCTGCACCTCGTTTTGGCAGTCCCACAGCTACAAAGGTAAAAAAAAAATCTGCTATTATACACTATGGACAGACTAAAACAGCTGTTGGTATATTCACATTAATTATCTGCATTCTTCTTCACTATATACAGAAAAAAACTGGTGGGCCCCACCAGCCCAGACCTGACCCCTGTCCAAGTCTGCCAAGTAACAGTGGAGGGTTTTGAAGGTGGGTTGTGGCAGGGGGTGGGGGGCCCTGAGACAGCAGCCCTGGTGGATCCTGGGACCCCCAGTCCGACCCTGCCCATAGTCTCCATTTTATCCAAATAATTGAAAATTTTAAAAACTATTTCCTTTAGCTTTGTAATAATAAAACAGCACCTTGTACTTGATCTAAACTAATATACTGTATAATTAATCCTTATTGGAAGCAAAACAAGCCTATTTTTATTTAATGTTTAAAGAATTTTCTAGTAGACTAAAAGGGGAAGTAAAATCTAAAATAGAATAAGGCTAGAAATGCTGTATTTTGTATACTAAACATAAACATGAACTTACTGCACCCCAAGCCTAATCAAACAAATGATTTATGCTTTCAAAGTTTGCCACAGGGGGTCACCATCTTGTAACTTTGTTAAACATCTTTGCAAGACCAAGACTGTGCACATGCTCAGTATGGTCTGGGCTGCTTAGGGATCGTCATAAATTATCAAAACAGCACAAGTCAAATAATATCTGCCAGAAGCCGATACAACAAGACTGATTAATAATCAGAATATACAGACTGCACTGGGTCCTGTGTTGTCATGTAATCTAATGTGGATTTTATAGTTTTTGTATTGTTTAATACAAACTTTCTCCAACTCTGCAGAACCAGCGGCTGCAGCAAAATAATCCTCCAAATAGAATCCCAGTTTATCTGTTTAAATCTGGCTCCATGATCTTTGTCCCTGCAGCTGGAGTTGGAAACAGTAAAGGGAATGTAAAGGCAAATATAAAATCCAATACAAATCTCTACACAGTCGCTGACTGCTCTACAGGGAAACAAACAAAGCTGCTTGAGTTCTGCATGGCTGGGAAGTAAGGCGGGGGCTCTCCCTGCTGTTCATAAGTATGATTGTTTCCCTGCAGAGCAGTTAGGGACCGAATGAAAATTCCTATCCACAGCAGTAACTGCATACAGTCAGGTTTCTTATAAAAACGGTACACATTTTTTAATCACAGTATATTGGAGATAGGTTTCTTTTTCAGTAAAGAAAGCAAAAATGGGATTTTATTTTTTTGACTTTACATGCCCTTTTTAAGGTACAGTATGAAAATCCAAATTACAGGAATTCTATTCCTAAAATGCAACTGAAAAACACAACATAGAGGAAACATGTAGAAATCTGTCAATAGACGACTAGTTACCTACAATCCAGAACACCATATTTCTATGAATTATTGTTCTGTTAGAGGAAAGAAAGATGCCGGGATTATCATGACATAAACAAAACCTGCGTTGGAGTAAAATAAACATCATCACCTTCCTGCGGCTGCCAGAGTTGTAATTATAACCGAGCTACCAATTATAATGCAGAAAATCTAATTAGCAACATCGTTAGCTGATGCCATCTGCCTGTCTCTATATCTTTGGGTTATTTGAGCCTTATTAAGTCATTTGTTTTGATAACATTATTCAGCATACAGTATGTCAATGTGATGCCAGAGGCGCTGGCTTTTAAGTGCAAACCTGAATTTTCTGACTCCCGCTATAATGTAACACATATTCCAAGAGACAGTGCTAGACTCTCAGACAGAGGCGTGACTGCCATCTTACCAGTGGATGCTTACTCACTGCCGCCTGCCTGCCCACCCCACACTGTCCTTATTTATTCTGACAGTTTGCTCGGCGAAATGAAAGTGCCCTATATTTCCCCTGACATACACAAGGCAAAATGCTTCTCTGGCCAGGAAGAGATATATAATGGAACTGTGGAAGCTTATAAAAATGATCCAGAGACATAATTATCTTGATGACCAACAGTCTGCAGGGGGATGATTCATTAAAAGATAATAAAGTTTGCAGCAATTGTGGCCAGCTGATAGGATGATTATATGACTATCGGTGAATGCTTCCAGTAACTAATGACATCAAGAAGAACCATCACCAACAGGAAATATATCCAAATCCAACAAACTGCAGATTTAGCAAGATTAACTGTTTTAAAGGAAAAGTAACACCAAAATATGAAAATTTCTTAAAGTAAAGGAAAATATATTGTATTGTTGTGCTGCACTGGTAAACCAGTGTATTTGCTTCAAAAACACAACTATTGTTTATATAAACAAGCTGCTGTGTAGCCATGGGGGCAGCCATTCAAGCACAGGATACACAGTAGATAACAGATAAGTACTACTATAGTTTATATAAACAAGCTGCTGTGTAGCCATGGGGGCAGCCATTCAAGCACAGGATACACAGTAGATAACAGATAAGTACTATTATAGTTTATATAAACAAGCTGCTGTGTAGCCATGGGGGCAGCCATTCAAGCACAGGATACACAGTAGATAACAGATAAGTACTACTATAGTTTATATAAACCAGCTGCTGTGTAGCCATGAGGGCAGCCATTCAAGCACAGGATACACAGTAGATAACAGATAAGTACTACTATAGTTTATATAAACAAGCTGCTGTGTAGCCATGGGGGCAGCCATTCAAAGCTGAAAAGGAGAAAAGGCACAGGATACACAGAAGATAACAGATAAGCTCTGTAGTATACAATGGGATTCTTCAGAACGTATCTGTTATCTACTGTGTATCCTGTGCTTGAGGGGAATAAAGTGCACTTTCTCTAGTCGTTCTTACTCTACTAACTAATAGTATGTCATTTCAAACTGTCCCTGCCTATAACCCTGTTCTCCGTGGCTCCTCTATCTTGACCCTTGGCATTACTGGACACTGACCACTCTTCTCATTAAGAATATAAATGTGGTCAGAATTTCTTTAGAGCTGCAATGCTTTTCCACCCTTGAAGGGCTCCAAGATTGTTGATTGGCTTCATAACCAAAAACTTCTTTGCATGATATAATTGAATATGGTTCATGCACATGCAGTAGAGCAGAACCCATTACATAGAAAAACAGTTGTACATAGAACATCCTACAAATGTTTACTGATCTCTGATCCCTACACAACCTTGTTTCTGTTTCTTTCTTCTTGAATGCACCTCAACCTCTTGATTCTCCACATCCCACTGACAATCCCCAACTGAAGATGCAAGAGGGGATCCATTACACCCTAAAGTTAGTTTGGAATCCACTGGGGAATAGTTGGGAGAAGTGGGGCATAGTTTGTCAGGGTCTCCTGGATTTAGAACCAGGGATCTGGTGTATACTTGCCAGTGTTCCTCCAGGTTAAGCCACATTAGGCAGTATGGTTTGCGACTGGCTAAAAATATCAGTGACTGTTTCTTCACTCCATATTCTGACTACCGTTGACCTGATATTTCTGCCTGCCCTGACCATTGGCCTGTCTCAAGGACTTTGTTGCCACCTGCCTAGACTTCTTCCTGAACGTGCACTTTTCTTCTGTCTGCTCAATATACTTGTTGCAGTGATTTGTTTTTTATATTAAAAACTAAACCCCGACATATTTGGTCGAATAAGTCAGTTTTCGATCAAATAGGTCTGTTTTTGATCAAATTTGAATTGTAGTAATATCGCATTCGAATTGTACGATTTTAAAGTTTTTCCCTCCTATACGTTGATTTTTCAAAGTCCACCAATTGACTCCAAATAGGTTCTAGGAGGTCCCCCATAGGCTTAAACAGCATTTTGGCACCTTTAAGATGGAAATGTTCGAGATTGAATTCTTAAAGAGACAGTACATGATATATTTTACAATTCGAATTTTCAAATTTTTTTCAAATTAGAATCGAATTACACAAAAATAAGGTCGAAATTCAAATTTTTTTAATTCAAATTTTCACTTCGACCTTTGATAAATCTGCCCCTTATTGTCTTTGGGTCTTTACTCCGACATAAATTCTGCCGGAGCATGTGCAGTAGGGCCAAGTCAGGAATGGTCTTCAACTGTACATGCGCAAATTGGCGTAGAGACAATACGAAGATACGTTCCATCTGCGTTTCTACATAGTAACATAGTAAGTTAAAAAAAAGACACACGTCTATCAAGTTCAACCTTTTGACTCTGTTTTAACCTGCATAGCTACTAGTTTCTCTGCATTTAAGAGTCAGATTTTTTTAAAGGGGTTTTTAAAAATGCACATTGCGGGGAGGGAGGCAGAAAGTTTAGGGGGGGTTAGTTCTCTTTAAATCCTTTCTTTGAATCTCACTTTTATTGCAAGCAGTTATTCAGCAATTAATTTAATTCCTAAGGGCTCTTACTCACGAGTGGTTGTCGCTGCGTTCAGCCGCAGGGGAGCGCAGGAATAGGCGCATTACATTTTTTCCAATGGAGCTGTACTCACACAGGTGCGTGTAGGCGCCGAACGCAGGTTGAGATGCAACATGCTGCATTCAGCGCCTACATGCGCATGTGTGAGTACAGCTCCATTGGAAAAAATGTAATGCGTCTATTCCTGCGCTGCCCTGCAGCTAAACGCAGAAAAACGGAACGCAGGGGAGCGCAGCTACAACCGCTCGTGAGTAAGAGCCCTTACAGACATGTTAAATCAGCATTTCCTTTCATTATACATAGCTCTCATATCCCAGACTGCTCATGCTATTTACTAACATAAAAAGGTTGATATCAGCCACCGGCAGTGGTGGAACTACTGGGGGGTGCGGGGCGAGACTGCACTCATACGAATCCGCAACAAAGAATGCTTTTGGGGGGGGGAAGGACTGCACGGCCTGTACCTGGGCCCACAGGGGGTAGTTACCTTACTGGCCACTGGTGCAGTGTACAAAAAGCAATTTTGGCTTCAATATGCCATGTTTATTACCCCCCCCACACACAAACACACACAATTTCAGCTATGAGGGGAGTTGCATCCAGTGCAATTGCATATAATTGTGTTTGAGTTTTCACATAAATTAGATACAAATCCAGATGTCATCATTCACCCCGATCTGCCTTGCAAAATATAATGACCCATGGTAAATACCCGATAATACAAATAATGCCCCACCACTTTTCTTCCAGTTTGTATTATGATCTGGATGAATCCTTCTGCATGTGGATGTCTCTGTCAAGCATTAGGTAGGGGGCGCTATGGAGGCTGATGAGGGAAGGGTGAGTCTTTGAGGAAGGGGAACACGGCAAGGAAAGGCAAAAAAAGGGGTGACGATGGCGATGAGTCAAACTGGAACAGGTGTAGAGCAGAATAGGACGGAGAAGGCGAAGATCAGGACAGGAACAGACTGGATGGGACAGGACGTGCGGGCGTAGATTGGGAGCTGACTGAAAGGATAGTACAGGACGGTGCGGGCGAAGATCGGATCAGACTGGGGACAGAGTAGCAAGAGAGCTGAAGCAGAAGAGGACTGGAAAGCAGGATAACAAGAGGACTGGCTAGCGAGAGGACTAGAATGGAAAGCAGGAGAGGACTGGAGCAGAACTGGAAGGAGAAGGCAAGACAGACCAGGGCAAGGTAAACAAGATACAGTTCAGGACTTTGCAGGACAAGTCAGGGAAGGGTTCAAACAAGATAAGTCAAGGCAAGACCGGGAAGGACAAGGCAGATAAAGGCAAGTAAGAATCACAGAGAAAAGGGCAAGAGCTGGAACAACCTAGCTAGGAGCCTGCCACAGTACTAGGAAGGCCAATAATGCCCTGGCAAGAAGTGTTCGGAGGGCTGGCCTTAAATAGGGAAGAGTCAGCCCTGATTGGCTGACTGCAACCAATCAGGTTGCTGCTGAGCTGGGGCTGCAAAGGCCATGTAACATATAGTGAGAAACCCTAAAAGCTGCTCACCTGGCCCAGTGGTTAAGGCCTTGAGCCTGAAACCCAAAGGTCCCTGCCTCAAATCCCAGCAGAGCCTGACAGTCTCAATTAATTACCCACTTTTGTTTTCATTTTTTGTCCGCACATTAATTACTGGCAATCTTCTGTCTTTTCTTCTGATCTTGAGTCTTTGTTATAAAGGAGGATTTATTCCTTAGATCCCTTAATGTGCCCCATTCAAATTCATTTTCTAATTTTGTGCTAAAAGCAGAGGCCAATATAATCCTGGTTGTGAAGTGTTAATTAGACAAGCCATAAAGGATAATACCTCAGAATCATCTAGAGATATAATTAGGCTATTGTTTAACTTGTGGGCATCAGGGGGAAAAAAAGCTTTTTTTTAGATTAGCAAAAAAATAATTGGGTTAATGTTTATAAATGTCAGTTAGAATTTCTTACATTAATGGTGGATCTAAAGGCCATCAAAACGTATAATTGTTCAGAGTACTCTTCTGAGAACTTTTGCAATAGATGTTATTTTTAATTCATTTATTTTCATTTGTGATATTTGCAGTTTTACACTGTTAGCACCTTCCATCTGGTTCCTGCACAGTTCTCTCCCTCCTTATCAGAAGTTAAGGTTGGAAGAAGTCATGACCGAATCTGCATATTTAGCCTTAAGCGTTTCATGCTTTGTGGTTCGTGCTGATCAGCCTATGTGCTCACAAAGCATGAAACGCACAAGGCTAAATATGGAGATGTTTTTTTCTAACTAAACTGTTTTTTTAACTGTATCATTTTCCAAGTGAAGTCCAGTTTGTTCCAGCCTGCTTTAGAAGAATAAGTGGGTATATTTCCAGCAATAAAGGGCATACGTAATCATTTAAACATATTACTGTCTGAAATATTGGTATCATGGCAGCACCTGCTATAGCTGCTCAGCATTGACTTTTGTCAGGTTGATTGACAGGTTGACTGAATTAAGGCCACAAGTCATAAAGTGATACTGCCACGTTCCTGTAAATGATATTGATACAGGTGTGGGACCTGCTATCTAGAATGCTCAGGACCTGGGGTTTTTCAGATAAGGGATCTTTATATAATTTGGACCTTCATACCTTATGTCTACTAGAAAATCATGTAAACACTAAATAAACCCAATAGGCTGGTTTTCCTTCCAATAATGATTAATTATATTTTAGTTGGGATCAAGTACAAGCTAAAAAAATGAAATCATTTTTTAAAAATGAATTAAAATAAAGCGTATGGGAGATGGCCTTCCTGTAATTCATAACTTTCTAGATAACAGGATTCCAGATAGCAGATCCCATACCTGTAGCTCACTGCCTTATGCAAACTTATTTTGCTTTATCATTTAAAACAAAAGCCAATAAACGTAAACTAAAATAAAACTGAAATATTTTACTTTGAAAAACAAAAAGGAGAAAAAGAATCCAGCTGACTCTGGCAAAGTCCAACCTATACAGCTCTGTAAGAGAGTAAATCATTTGAGCCTGTAATGTAAGCGTGCTAAGTCCCAAACACAACTAGTGAGCCATTCTTTGCCTATAATTAAAATACACAAATCACTGTCTGTCTGTTTCATAGCAAGACTATATCCCCATTAAATAAGTGTCAGGAGAAGTCTCTCTAAGGAACGGAAGAACCTTATAACTAATGGAAAATGCTTGTTGGCTGCACTTTTACTCCTGCACTGTGCGGAGACCTCAGGGAAAGAGATTTAGTGGCTACAGAAAGGGAAACTGAACATATTAAGGAATTTAGGGTGATCTGAGCCAGTGTGATCACACAGTCCCTTATGCCTATGGAGGATAAGGAGAGTAGAAATAATGGACAACATTTTACACTGGAGAGAGTGAATAAGGCTCCCCGCTAGAATAAAGTGCTAAATAGCCCAAAGTTTTGCCCAGTGAACTAAATTAATTTTCATATTTTGCATTTACATTTACAGTGCTTCTGAGCTGTTATTAAGGTACTGAGAACATGCCCATCCGCTAGCATGCCCCAAATAGTGATGAGTAAAAGTTTTCACCAGGTTTCAGCTCGAGAAAGAAGGCCATAGAGTCCAATGGGTGAAATAAATAGTCGCAAGTCAAAGAAAAATTGTCGCCTATTGATTTAAATGCATTTGGCAAATTTTTCACCTTTTTTGCAAATTTTTGGCAAAGCGAAACGAGTCAGATTTGCCTATCACTGGCTTCCAACCCTAAAAAAAACACTTATTTGTTGTCCAGTGCTCAAGTTCTTTAACCTCAACATATGCACCATGGATAATGTATTTAAATATTATCACAGGTCCACATTGGCTTGTAGGTCACCCAGTGTGGCTCTACCTCATATTACTTGTTCTGTTAATGAGTTGCTACAACTGGCTATTTCCAGCACTTGCTTAAAGCCCGCAATGGATATTGACTTTTCATTGAATGTAACTTACAGCTTTCCCCTAGCAAGTGTCTCAGCTTGGAATGGATAATGTAATAAAAATTTATACAGCTGTTTTTTTTAATTTTTGGAGGTTTGGGAACTGTTTTGCAATTTTCAAAGGAAAAGGAAAATTCTCAGACTTAAGACTGCAGACCAGCAAGCTTGACACATACAGTAACAGTATAGTGATGAAGCTGTTACAAAGATTATTAAAAGATAAGGGCTCAGTTCAATGCAACGGTTTTGAATTTATTGGTTTATAATCCAGGGACTGTTTACTGGTAGCTGAGCTACAGGAGCATTTGGACTGGCAGTTATCTTTGCTTGTTGCTAATGCTAATATTCCTGCATTCAAGGATTCTGAAAGATAGTTTTCAAGGAATCTCATATAATCCTGCGAGTTCATTCTTTGTTCACTCATTCTCTGTCCCCCCAGATCCTTGGCCAGTTATCTGTTTGGCTTTCTGTTTTTTTTTGCCACCTGCCTGACCTTCTGTCTGTTTCATGAACTCTATTTGCTGCTTTCCCTGTGCCCAAATTCTAATTGTTTTGTTTTGCATTTAAACAGATGACCAGTAAATGCTACCTGCTGATTGGTTGCTATGAGTTACTGCCCCATGGCAAACTTAGTGCCTTTTATTACATAACCCCCATAGACTCCTATTGGCTAGTTCAGCTAGCACCCCTAACAGCCACTCAGTTGGGACACATTTATAAAGGGGTTTTTCTGTTCACGATTCAGGTTTCTATAAAGGCAGGTTAATTGGCTCCTTATAAAACTGACCATAGTGTATGTGAATGTGATAGGGCCTTAGATTGTAAGATCCATTGCATCATGGAACAATGTGACAGATGTATAATCTCTACTGAATATGTATCATTTTGTAATAAGATTTTGAACATCAAAATTGTTGGCCTCACGGACTGAATGTCAGAACTGGATGCCCATGGGGAGTGTGTTAGTCATATATGCATTAGGACATTCAAGGCTGGAAGGTAGGGGTATCCATTTAAAGGGGGGGGGATTGAGAAATTATATATCAAATAATTGCTATACAATAAAATATATCCTTTATACTTTTATCTTTGTTTTTGCCCCAAGCAGTTTTTTCGTTAAAGGGCCATACTCCCGCCACACTAAGCCAAGTCCTGCTGGCCTATAGGATTTAAGCAAAAACACAACTGTGATTGATCGAACAGGTCCCTGAATGCCTATAATATGCTCCATCAGCTTGGCAGGAGCATCAGCAGGAGTAGAAGTACTATAATACGACTGTATCTCGGCCAGGAAGGACTGTCTCTCTCTATAATGAATATAGTGGAAGAAGCTGCAGAATATTTCAGGGAAAACCTACAAGACTGGCCCATCCATAGCCCTTCAAGGAGGTTAATAAGATACCTGACACCCAGAATAATTATTCTGTCAGTCAGGGTCAGTGTAATTTACTTCTGAAATCTCCATAGCAACCATCAATTATGTTGCCATAGAAACCATCCAGACCTGTTTATATTTTGATATAATCATAATCATGTGCCCTTTGCATACCTGCATGGCTTCCTTGCTTCTGCCACCTCTATCACTTTATATGCAACTGTCAGTGCATCAGTACACAAATTATATTGCAGTTTGCATCCAAGCGAGAAACCTGTACATGTTGGAGCGTCGGTAATCCAGTAATCTGTTTGGATTAAAAAGTCACAGGCAATGTGTCTCTGTTTAACAGTGATCAGTATTGCGTTGCTTGAAGGGGTATTAGGGTATGGATTCTTGAGTTCAATGTAATGACATTCACTAGGAGTATATTGGAATTTGAGTGAGGGGCTCACTGTTGGAGCCCTCCATCGTATGGTGTCCATACCTAGTGTGGATATGACCTAAACCAGAGGAATTTTGGTGGCCCACCTTAAGTCATACCAAGGTTACTGATGTTGAAAAATGATAGTGATCATCTAATTGCTTATAGTCAATATATAATTCTCCATTAAGTAATGCAAATTTCAAAAGTAAAAGTAGTAACCTCCGCTGTATGCTGGCAAATGCACAGAGTTTGTCAGGTAAAATGGGAGACCTGGAATTAATTGCATGCTCTCAAAATTATGATATAATTGGTATCACTGAGACCTGGTGGGATGAAACATGTGACTGGAC
The DNA here is from genome assembly GCF_017654675.1 of Xenopus laevis. Taxonomy (NCBI): domain Eukaryota; kingdom Metazoa; phylum Chordata; class Amphibia; order Anura; family Pipidae; genus Xenopus; species Xenopus laevis. Next base: position 117,200,557 of record NC_054378.1, on the reverse strand, counting down.
TGTGAATTTAAATGGTTACACCCTTTTTAGGAGGGACAGAGGGATTAAAAAGGGTGGAGGAGTGTGTTTGTATGTAAAGCCGGATAAAAGCCATGCGCTAAAGAAATAACAATAGCTGGCACTGGTGAGGGTGTAGAATCACTCTGGGTAGAGACAGTTGGGTCAAGTTGTTGCTTCAATTATCCAGACATTGACTTGGGAAATGGGGTTGCTAAAACAGAAAAAGCTAGTAGGTTTGTAAATATGCTGAATGACAATTTTTTATTCCAGCTCGTTCAAGAACCTACTCAATGGTCTCCTTTGAGATTCTGTTGCAGAAGCAATTCTATAAGGGAGTAACTAAAACACTAAATTTCAGACGTGCAAACTTTGACAGTATAAGGGCATCTCTGCAACATATTAAGTGGGAAATGCTTTTCACAGGGTTAAACACAGAACAAAAATTGGAAGTCTTTAAAATGCTGCTTAATAAATATACGTCAATATATTCCCCTTGTAAGCAAGGAACGTTGTTACAAAGCAAAACCTTTTTGGTTCAATAGAAGCGTTGGTGTTGAGGTGGGTAAGAAAAGACGTGCTTTTAAGGCTTTCAAGTTAGCTGGGACAGCCGAATCATTTATAAGGTACAAGGAGGCCAATAAATCATGCAAAGAAGCTATAAGGCAAGCTAAAATTGATATTGAAAAGAATATTGCAGCAAGCAGTAAAAAGAATCCAAAATTATTTTTTAAATATGCTAATAGTAAAAAAATGAAGCAGCAAGAGGTGGGACCTTTAGTATCAGAGGGGGGTCAGCTGGTTAATGAAAACAAAATAAAAGTGCAGATTCTGAACTCATATTTTTCATCTGTCTACACAAAGGAGGAACCTGTTAATGAAGGTTTCCTTCTTAATAGTACCAATTCTAGTAATACAACTAATGATGCATGGTTCACACATGAGGAAATTCAAAAGAGACTAGAACATGTTAAGATAAACAAAGGTCCAGGGCCAGATGGTATTCATCCCAGGGTACTTAGCGAGCTTAGCTCTGAGATTGCCAAACCTCTTATTTAATTTTTCAGGATTCCTTGAGGTCTAGCATAGTGCCGAGAGACTGGCAAATTGCTAATGTGGTGCCTCTATTCAAAAAAGGATCCCAGTCTCAGCCTCAAAACTATAGGCCAGTTAGTCTGACGTCCAAGGTAGGAAAGCTTTTCTAAGAGTTAATAAAGGATAAGATACTGGACTTCATAGCAAATCATAATAATATGAGTGTGTGCCAGCATGGTTTTATACGTAATAGATCTTGCTAGACTAACTTCATTTCTTTTTATGAGAAGGTAAGTAGAGACCTCGATTCTGGGATGGCAGTGGATGTGATTTACTTAGACTTTGCTAAAGCATTTGATACAGTGCCACACAAAAGGTAACTGGTTAAATTAAGGAATGTTGGCCTGGAACATACTATTTGTACCTGGATAGAGAACTGGCTAAAAGATAGACTACAAAGAGTGGTGGTAAATGGAACATTTTCTAATTGGACCAGTGTTGTTAGTGGAGTACCGCAGGGCTCTGTACTAGGTCCCTTGCTTTTCAACTTATTTATTAATGACCTGGAGGTGGGCATTGAAAGTACTGTTTCTATATTTGCAGATGATACTAAATTGTGCAGAACTATAGGTTCCATGCAGGATGCTGCCACTTTGCACAGTGATTTGTCTAAACTGGAAAACTGGGCAGCAAACTGGAAAATGAGGTTCAATGTTGATAAATGCAGGTTATGCACTTTGGCAAAAATAATATAAATGCAAGTTATACACTAAATCGCAGTGTGTTTCCTTGAATGAGAAGGATCTAGAGGTTTTTATAGATAACAAGTTGTCTAATTCTGGGCAGTGTCATTCTGTGGCTACTAAAGCAAATAAAGTTCTGTCTTGCATAAAAAAGGGCATTAACTCAAGGGATGAAAACCTAATTATGTCTCTGGTCCCTGGTGAGGCCTCATCTGGAGTATGCAGTGCAGTTTTGGACTCCAGTCCTTAAGAGGGATATAAATGAGCTGGAGAGAGTGCAGAGACTAAGTGCAACTAAACTGATTAGAGGGAGGGAAGACTTAAATTATGAGGGGAGACTGTCAAGGTTGGGGTTGTTTTCTCTGGAAAAAAGGCGCTTGTGAGGGGACATGATTACACTTTACAAGTACATTAGAGGACATTATAGACAAATAGTAGGGGACCTTTTTACCCATAAAGTGGATCACTGTACCAGAGGCCTCCCCTTCAGACTAGAAGAAAAGAACTTTCATTTGAAGCAACGTAGGGGGTTCTTCACAGTCAGGACAGTGAGGTTGGGGAATGCACTGCCGGGTGATGTTGTGATGCTGATTCAGTTAATGACTATAAGAGGGGCTTGGATGATTTTTTTGGACAGACATAATATCAAAGGCTATTGTGATACTAAACTCTATAGTTAGTATAGGTATGGGTATATAGAATTTAATTAAAAGTAGGGAGGGGTCGCCAGAAGTATGTCTCCTAGGGCTGGTAGACGACATTGTTCCTCTCAATAGGTTCAGACTTTTATTTCGTGCTCTGTTATTCTATGCAAAGAAACTGCTGATGACCAAATGGATGGCCCCCCAGCCACCTACGAAACAGGCATGGATCCAACTGACCAACAAAGCATTGCCCCTGATTAAGTTAACATATGAAGGCAGAGGGTGCCCGGAGAAGTTTACTCAGATATGGACACCCTGGCTGGATGCAAACCCTGATCAGGATCTTGTGCTTCCCCCCCTCCTGCAGGGACCTGATTAGGCCCTTAAGCCCCTGAAAATTCCTGACTCACCCACTGAGCTACACCTGTTAAATGCCACTACTGATTACTTGGTATATGTACTTCTGTATTGCTGAGCGATGCGATGTGTGATGGTTTGCTACTGCTGTCCTTACTCTCTGTTGTAAGTTAAAATGCATAAATAAACACCTTTAAAAAAAAAAAAGTAGGGAGGGGTGTATGTATGGATGCTGGGTTTTCATTTGGAGGGGTTGAACTTGATGGACTTTGTCTTTTTTTCAACCCGATTTAACTATGTAACTATCTAGATTACCTAGAGCCATGATCCCCAACCAGTGGCTCTTCAGCAACATGTTTCTCACCAACCCCATGGAAGTTGCTCAGTGGCCTCAATGCAGGTGCTTATTTTTGAATTCCAGGCTTGGAGGCAAGTTTTGGTTGTATAAAAATGTAAAAAAAGTGTACTGTCAAACAGAACCTCCTGTAGGCTGCAAGTCCTCATATGAGCCACTAAATTCCCACCCCATCACAACCCTTATTTGGCATCCATAGAAACTTTTTTCATGCTTGTGTTGCTCTCCAACTTTCTTTATATTTGAACGTGGCACATGGGTAAAAATTGTTGGGGACCCCTGTTCTAGAGATTATTATCCAGTAAATCCAGTCATGATCCCACTCCACACTTGTCTTTAGCACTGTGGTTAATGTAAAGAGATTTAAAGGGTCTATAGTCACATAAATACACCCATGCAGGCAAGTTTATAATACCAAATATTCTCACTTTTACTATTTCTGTGTGCAGATATATAAACATTCTTAATACGTGTCCTTGGTGTGACTGCTAAACCACCTGTTACTAAGCAACAGTACATCACCCAGTTAAAATTAAAAATGCCCTTTTTATAAATCTGCCTTCCATACATTTCTGCTAAGCACATCAGTAGTAGGGCAGGGAAGTAAACTCTCTAATTGTGTTGGTGATGTGAATAACTGGGGTAACTAGCAGGGGTATAGAGGATCGCACCCAGGCCCATCTCACATTGGGGTAGATCGGAGACTTGATACAGGCGACGGGCATACCTAGGGTGGAATGAGAGGACATTTTTTTCGTTCACATGTCTAGAGGGCAGGGGTAGCCCCCAACTATACATTTGTATTGTATTCAGTTCTATGCATTAAAATCCAGCACATGTCAAAAGCAATTTAAAAGGCCCTTGGGTAGAAATCCTTCTGCCGTCTATAGCAATAATGAACAGAAAATTCACATTTCGCAGAATCGCATTAAGAATTGTAAGCACACATAGTTTTTCTTAATAAAGCCTAGTGGTGTGTTGTATCTAGTGAGAAGTATTATTACAAACAGAATAAGCTATAAAAAAAACCCCCACTATTCTGTGGGATGAGACGCTAAATATTTTTGCTATTATTTAGGAAACAATGCCAGACATAGAGTCCCATTATTTAACCACAAAAATATCTATTACATACAAATTAATATAAACAGCATATTAATTAAGGACATTTGTGTGTGAAATAGTGAAATAGAGTGAAATAGCTTTTTCCTTAGGAAAAAGAAGCCAGATGCAAGAAACTTATGTAGCCCAATCAGTAACAATCTGATTGAGATTTGAGATGATGGAGGCCCAGACCCTGTTATAAATCAGGGCTTCTTTGTTTTGTTGCCCATTCATCATAGCTACATAGTAGATGAGGTTAAAAAATAGGACATGCCAAGTGGTCAAGTGGATTTTATTGTCATTTCAGCCATATACAGTAATACAGTACATAGTGGAAACTAAATAACGTTTCTCCAGAACCCATGGTGCTACACATAGGACAATATGAAGGTATATCAAGTGTGAGTTCTTGAGGTGTACACTAAAACAGTCCTGTTGGGCAAGGTAGACATACATTTGTGTAAAGTATTCCAGAGGTTTATGCGGTTCTTTATGAATATATTCAGTTCAGTTCTTGGGAGTTGAGATGCCTGATGGCTTGTGGAAAGAAACTGTTGCACATTCTGGAAGTCAGCGCCCTAATACTGCGGTATCTTTTACCAGATGGCAGGAGGGAAAAGAGATTGTGTGCAGGGTGGGTGCCATCCCTGACAATGCTGGTAGCCTTCTGAAAACAGCGGGTGTGGTAAATAACCATAATGGCGGGAAGTGAGACTCCAATGATCTTTTCCGCTGTCCTCACCACCTGTTGCAGGATCTTTCGATCCGATACAGAACAGTTTCCGTACCAGGTAGTGATGCAGCTACATAAGATGTTCTCAATAGACCATCTGTAGAAGATAGTGAGGAGATGGGCTTGTTTCAGTTTTCGCAGAAAGTAGAGACGTTGCTGTGCCTTCTTCGCTAAAGAGCTGGTGTTAATGGTCCAGGAGAGGTTCTCCACCAGATGTACCCCAAGGCATTTGGTACTCTTGACGATTTCCACTTGAGATCCATCAATGTACAGTGGAGAGTGATCACCACGTGGTCTCCTGAAGTCAACAACTATTTCTTTTGTTTTTTCCGTATTCATAGACAGATTGTTAACATTGCACCAGTCTGTTAGCCATTTTACCTCTTGTCTGTATGCTGATTCATTGTTTTTGCTGATGAGTCCCACCATGGTTGTATCGTCAGCGAACTTGATGATGTGATTCGACCCATGCCTTGCCACACAGTCATGGGTCAGCAGTGTAAACAGCAGTGGTCTGAGCACACAGCCTTGAGGGGCCCCCCTGCTCAATGAGATAGTGCTGAAGATGTTTCTTCCCATTCGGACTACCTGAGGTCTCTTGGTCAGGAAGTCCAAGATCCAGTTGCAGATAGAGGTGTTCAGGCCCAACATGCTCAGCTTAACATTCAGGTGCTGGGGAATAATTGTGTTGAATGCCGAGCTAAAGTCTATGAACAGCATTCGTGCATACGTGTTTTTATTGTCTAGGTGAGTAAGTGCCAGGTGCATGGCAGTGGCGATGGCATCGTCAGTTGAGTGATTGGGACGGTAGGCGAACTGCAGTGGGTCCAGAGATGGTGGAAGCAGGCCTTTGATGTGTCTCATCACCAACCTCTCTAAGCACTTCATTATGATGGATGTTAGTGCAATAGGATGATAGTCGTTGAGGCAGGACACATAGGGTTTCTTCAGAACAACAGCAGTGCTCAGGGAGATGTTGGTGAGAACATCCGCCAGCTGGTCTGCACATTCTCTGAGCACTCTACCAGGGATAATGTCTGGTCCTGCAGCCTTATGTAGGTTGACTCTGCAGAGTGTTTCTCACATCAGTCTTGGTCAGACAAAGCACCTGGTCGTTGTGTGGAGGGATAGATTTCAGCACCTTCATGTTGTTCATTGCATCAAACCGGGTGTAAAAACTATTCAGCATCTGGAAGGGAGGCATCATCATGCATCATTGACATTCAGTTTTTTCCTCTAATAAATTCAACCTCATTCACTTAGGGGACAGAAATATCCATTGTGGCTGTCTCCATTTGGCCTGTGAAGGGTAAGAAGGACTCCAAAATGGGAAATATTGTGCTCATAGCACCACTTAATTATAAACGATCCCATTGTGACCAATCTATCTTCATAAAGGGCATCCCCTGTTCCTCTAATTGGATGTGTATGCTCATTATAGCATTGTCTCAGGTGGAAAAAAGATCCGCTCTTATAGATTGCAGATAAAGAGAGCAAAACTCAAGGCTACATGACATTGTAACCCTAAGGTATTGGCTGTCAAACCTTTTCCATTTCAAGCCCCCCCCCCTTAAAGGTCCAACCTTTGGTCAGGGAACATGTGAAATGAGTAAATAGGAAAACATCAATGTATCAGTCTCAAATTGTTCAAACATATTTTAAAGAATATCTAGGGCAACAACTAGGTATTCACCCAAAATCTCGTCTAAACATGACTTACAAGTTAAGACTGTAGGATTTTCAGAGAATGTAGCCTTCAGGGTGCTGCTACTGCTTCAAGACCCTTTAGGGAAGGTAGTCTGAGAACCACTGCCCTAAGCCTTATATACACATTGAGTTTTTTTTAATTTTCTGTCACTCAGACAGGACTTGCTTATAAAGTGCAGATATAAATGAGACCTAAAAGTAAACACATAAAATTCTTACCATTCTCTATTGCACTGATTCCCATGGCTGGTTGGCAGAGTGAGTCTTTCTTTTCCCATTTGCCTTCATCGCTGTTGTAAATTTCTACTGTTGCCAAGGGGCACTGCTCCGAGTTCATACCACCAATTACCAAGACCTGCTTTCCAAGAGTAACGGCAGCAGCTCCTGCCCGGGCAGTGGGCAGTGGTGGCAGCACAGTCCATGTTTGTGAGACCACATCCAACATTTCCACTGCGTCCAAGGGAAGTCCTGACTTGCTGCAGCCTCCCATGACATAAAGATGTCCATCTTGGTAGGCTGGAGTACAGTAGACACGGCAAGTGGGCATTGGAGCAAAGATTTCCCAGTATAGGGACATGACGCTACCAGAGGCCATGATGGAAACCGGCATTGTCTTTCAGTAGAGAGGAACCAGGGGCAGATCTCCCATTTATGTCCAGCTGTAGATCCCAAGGAGTTAAGTATAGTCCTCCACATCTGTTTCAATTAACCCTAGACTCAAGGCAACATGGCACTTGCAGTGATTGCAGCATTGCTCTCTATTTTCTGTCACCATATGCATCCTTGAGAATCATCGTTTAGAACAAGCTGCAAATGAGCAGTGACAGGTACATTTCTATGAGTTACGTGCTTTGAATCCAGCTCAGCCAGGATGGGACATGGGACAAGACAGGTGGTTGGGCATCTGCTCCTGGCCGCTGACTTTCCCTATGGAGACACAAGGAAAGAGATTAGTGTGATAAAGAGCAACCCTAATACTAAAGTAAAAAAGACAGCAGCAAGTGTCAGACCATCATTTTACACTTTTAAGAACACTTGAAAAAATCTATAATATTTACAGACATGAATTATTCACCCGCTTAAAGCCTGTTGCTCCTTTCCCTGCTCAAAAGGTGTCGTCAAAATGCCCCAAATCCCCACCAATGGCCGCATGCCAAATAATAGGAATCCCATGAAAATGCAAGGGATTTGTCATGCAATTCTCCGGAAGATGCACTCGAGTTTTCCCAGTGATAATAATGGGGGTGGTTGGTGGCATCTCTAGGGGTTTTGATGCTGCATTTTGCATGAAGGGAAAACCCAAAATTACAGTTACAAGTGCAATAGGGGAAAAAGATATTTTCATTACAAGAAACTAAAAAGTTCTATGGTTCAATAATGGTTATAGTAATTGTCTTCTCCTTTAGATACCAAATATAGCAACTGAGTAAGCCTCAAGGTAGCAGTATATGTGTGTATATTTGGGGTATTCCCTCAAGTGCACCAGGTACTACAAGGTACAGTGGGTCTAATCCATTCCCCTCTATGGTCCCCAGTGCTTCTTCAAGCAGATCCACCTCACTTTTACCTTCAGGATAAGCCTTTGCACCCATTTAATATTATATGAAGGTGCCAATTTTTTTACCAAGTTAATTGATAGAAAAAATATCCATATTATTGCATTTGGGAGTGTATAGAAGTGTCAGAATGGGTCCTGTAATTCCACCGTAGAGTGGGTCACCTTGAATACAGAGAATTTCTCCCTATAATATATTATGATTAAAAGGTGGCTCTGAACTGGTTCTAAACCAGTTTTGGGATCATACGGGTGATTTGTGTCTTGTGGAACATAGTATGTTAACTAGAAATAAGGCAGATTTCCCCAGGAGAAAAGGATGGACCTGAAGGTCATGAGTCTGACCTCAAGTACTATGTAATCATGTAGCTTTGTAACCCCTGATATTATTATCCTTTATTTATAGTGTTGTCGTTCTACAAAAATGTACAGAGATTATACATCAGTCACATCAACCCCAGTAGAGCTTACAGTCTAAAGTCCCTATGACATTCCCACATACTATAGATGGAGTTTGAATGTTTCATGCATGGGCTGTATATTTATTGTGTAAAGTATGTGCATGTACGAGTTCAGTTTACATGGAGACACTGCCGACCAACTAATCCTGCAGAGCTTTGTATTTTAGCTGCAGTTTCTCTTTAAGACATCAAACGTCTCAGCCCATTGTATCAGTGAGGATCATTCCATCTCCCACCTTTGTGCCGTAGGTATTAGGTTAACTGCCACAGGGTATAATTGCCCAATTCATGCCCAACCGGCTCATGGGAATGAATCCGTCTCAAATGTTGTCACTGGGTTTTTCTGTAGCGCTTTGTCTAAATTGTTTTCTTGGTACATAATTTAAGTGACACAAATGTCTCTGCTTCTCAGGCCCTGGTTCCTTGTTGAATTATTAAACACCCAACCTTGCTCCTTGCTGACTGCCGTCCTATGATCTCTCTGGTTTCACAATGTGTTGAGACTCGGGCAGAAGTGTTAATGGTTACAAGGTCCCAGAAAAGAACCAACTTGTCGGGCTTCCGAGGGCGCTGGGGGAATACCAACTGGAAGGTAAGAGGAGATGCTTTAGAGGAGATGGAGCCTGGCACTGAGCGTGGAAGCTTGTTGTATTAAAGTGATGGGAGCGTGGCATCTAAACAAAAGCAACTGAACCTTTTGTCTGCATAGGGGTAATATTGTAAAAGTCAGAAACTTTGCACCAGGCTATTTGCTTTTAAAAGGTGATCAGCAACTGCCTTTTTATTGGTTACTAGACCAGGTGAGTTGTAACTTTTATTACATTACCTGTTCAGGTATGGAATCAGTTAAATGGAAACCCCCTATTTTTTTTTTTATTTTTGCAAAAGCCAGGTTCCTGGGAAGGGTATCCCTGACGTAAACTCTAAAAATATCTGTCAGTGACTCCATGCAACAATGTGTTATTTCTAAATGTACCAAGGATGGTTTCTGTTCAAGGCGCCCCTGTTGTGTCTATAGCGTGTAAGGTTGCTTTCAAATCAATTATCCTCTGTACAAAGAAAATCTGTTTAAAATGAGATTGGTTTTTCTTCCCAAAGTGCTTTTGTGCAGTTTAGCAGGACAGCAGTCTCCGTGTTCATAGCAGGAATGTGCCTCCTGTGCTGTTCCAGTTCAGCTGGCCAGAAACTTAAAACTGCTTGTTTGATTAAGCCAATCCTTGCCCAGATATCAGTTTGCAGGTCTTTTTTTGGAAGGTTTATGTACAGGCCAATAGAGATACAAAAATTTGCTAAATTCTGTCCATGTGATGAGACCTACAACAGGCGGCCACATTAATGCAGCTACAGTTGTTTCTTCCTTTTGCCCAGAAACCGTGAGTGTGAACCAATAATGAGTGTTATAATTGTTGGGTTTCTTGGGTTTTCAAGTGTCGGCATCACATCGATAACGGCAAATGGATTCGTGATCCCCAGTAAGAGGCGTTAGACTCAACAGGCAGGCGTTGGAAGTCTGTGCATGGAGCTTTGGAGGAAGGCAGCCAGCATGGCCCATGTGATAAAACACCTGTATAAATCATAGATAATTGGCTGTTGTACGGATTTTCCATCTCATTTGTCTCGAGCAACTCCAAATTAGGAGCTCTAACAGCTTAAAAGCCCAGAGATATATTATTTACAAGAGGCGTCCATAAAATATACATGACGGATTGCAGATCATGAAGCCCCACCAAGTCCAAGTAAACAGCTTGGAGGGGGTCGATCGCTGCAGGAACAGGGCTAGACTTTTGAGCTATTGTTTCCCAATTAGACTTGGAAACTATTTGCTGCAGGTAAATGAAGTGGCACGGCAGCACGTTTTGGAAAAGGATCATTTTAATTATCATTACAAACCCTCCTCAAGCACTTCCCTCCTGCAGATCATTTAGGGACCTGGGGTTAATTGGAATGTTTTCTTTTATCCAACATTCAACTCTTCTTTCATTGAAGTGTGTTTACTTTGATCTCCCATGCAGAGCTGGACTGTATTTAATCCCTTCCTTTTATTATTAACTCCTTATAAAAAAAATGTTTCTTCCCAATGAAAGAAAAAGGGATTCCAAGCAACTTTGCAATATATGTTGAACATTTTAAAGATTTCAAGGATGAACCTATCTGATTATTTGTATTCTAGACACTACTGGTTCTGACTCCTGAATCAGCATAAGGGCAGAGACATGCGTTCAGATTCGGGGAGATTAGTCACCCGGCGACAAATCTCCTTTTCTATGGGGTGACTAATCTCCCCGAACTGCCTTCGTACCGGCTAGAATGCAAATCGCCAGCATGATGGCAACCGGGAGCGCTTAGTTTTCCAAAGTTGCCCGAAGTTTCCGAGTGCCATTCCGCGGGCGATTTACAGTCTAGCCAGTGGGAAGGCAGGGGAAGGCAGTTCGGGGAGATTAGTCACCCCGAAGATAAGGAGATTTGTCGCCGGGCGACTAATCTCCCCGAATCTGACCGTGTGTCTTTGCCCTAAAAGAGACTAGCAGAGATGTGGCTTTGATGCGGGGATTTAAACATCCCTAATATGAAATGTTTTTTAGGGCTGTTTCACTTCATCCAATCAAAGCACAGGTAGACGTAATAATTGCACATTCACTTGTGCCGCAGTATAAATACCCGCTGAAATGCCTGTATGGTTGGCTAATTAGTGTCTGAAACAAAGCTGTGAAATCAATTTCGTTATGGGGAAATATTATCTAAATACATTCTACCAACAAAACCCACAAGTCGACTAAATTCCCACTGAATTCTAGTCTCTTCCAGTCCCTTGGTGGAGTATCATTTTATTACTTACCTCTTTGGGGCAAATTCACTAAACGCTGAAGCGCCTAAAGCTGGTGTAAATTCGCTAGTGTTACTTCGCACCCTTACGCCTAGCGAATTTGTGCAATGGACGTAACTACGCAAATCCACTAACGCACGAATGATTCTGAACGCTACCTTTTACGCCAGACTTCCTTTGCCACCTCCGACCAGGCGAATCGCAATAGAGTCGATAGGGATTGCTTCAAAAAAAGTTAAAAAAATTTCTAAGTCCCAAAAAACGCTGGCGTTTTTTTTATTTTTTATGGGGGATAGGCTGAAAAAGATCGAAATTTTTTTGGGACTAACTCATCGCACCTTAACTATACAGTGGGCACATTTGTAGGGCAAAATAAAAATTTTATTTGATGTTTTGAATGTTTCCCAGGCTTGTGTAGTGCTGCTACGAATACTTCCATTGAAAATTGAATTTGGTGCCGTATGCAAATTAACTATCGCTAGCGTAATAGGCGAATTAACGCTAGCGCAACTTTGCAACCTTACGCTACCCTTGAGCGCAACTTCGGATTTTAGTGAATTTGCGGAGCGCTGGCGAAAATAAGTGCGGCAACTACGATTCTTAGTGAATGTCCCATTTGAGTGAGGGTTCCTCAAGGCTCTGCCCCACACCCCTTATTTTTTTCCACAATATACTTCCTCCCTTGTCCAGTAAATCAATTACAGTTAACAGCTCCACTATCACACCTTCTCTCCAGGCTCCGTTCCATGGGGTTATAATTGATTCTGCTCTGTTCTTTTCTCATACAATCAGTAACTAAATCATGTCACTTTCAACTATTTTTAAAATACAACCATTAATCACACAAAATGCCAACACAATTCTAATTCACTGCCCTACCATGTCACGTATTGACTACTGCAACTCCCTATTGATTGTCCTTCCCCTCCATACGTTGTCAACACTCTATAATGAATGTCACTGTCTCACTCCTACACCTCACCAAGTGCCCCCTGCTACAGCAGCACTCTGCCAGTCCTTGGCTTCTCTTACTATTATCAGTGTCGGACTGGCCCGGCGGGACACCGGGAAAAAACCCGGTGGGCCCCGAACCTCGTGGGCCCCCGCCGGGCCAGACCCCCGTACATATAGAAATTTTCATGAAAAAAAAGTTTTCGCCGATGCGCATCGCCGCTCGCGCATGCGCATAAGAAGCGCCGCTCGCGCATGCGCAAGAGAAGCGCCGATCGCGCATGCGCATGGCGGCGTTCCAGCGGCCGAATTCAGTGCGGCGCAGTAGGGGGCGGGGGGCCCTGGACCAGCAGTCCCGGTGGGCCCCGGGCCCCCCAGTCCGACCCTGACTATTATGATAAAATGTTAATTTGTTTTACTGAGATTCAAAGCAGTTCCCAACCATGGGATGAAGGCTTAGGGTGAAACCCCCCAAACAACGCTAATTCATTTTCTACAACAAACAAGAAGGAGGTATTATACATAAAGTTTGCACTACATTCATCCTGTTATGTGTTCTGGGGTTATTATACATGAAATTGCCAGTTTATTTAACGAGTAATGAATTTCAGGGTTAATATACAGGTATCGGATCTGTTAACCGGAAACCTGGTATCCATAAAGTTCCGAATTACAGAAAGGCTGTTTCCCATAGACTCCCTTTTATCCAAATAATCTAAATTTTTAAAAAAATATTTCCTTTTTCTCTGTAATAACAAAATAGTACCTTGCACTTGATCCCAACTAAGATATAATTAATCCTTATTGGAAGCAAAACCAGCCTATTGGGTCTATTTAATATTTACATGATTTTCTAGTAGACTTAAGGTATGAAGATCCAAATTATGTAAAGATCCGTTATCTGGAAAGCCCCAGGTCCCAGTGCATTCTGGATAACAGATCCTATACCTGTTTATGCAACTGCCACTGCATTAAACTTGTCATGTGTTTTTGGGGTTTTTTATACATGAACTTAGTACTGTATTTACACTACTGTGTGTTCTGGGACATTTTATGTGGAATTGGCACTATATTAACTTGGCACCATATTTTTCTTGTGTGTTCTGGGGGTTTTTTAATACATGAATATAACATTACAATTATCCTTCCATAAGTTCTGAGGTACAGGTATGGGATCGGTTATCCAGAAATTTGCTATACAGAAAGCTCCAAATTATAGGAACGCCATCTCCCATAGACTCTATTTTATCCAAATAAATCTATTTTTTTTTTTTAAATGATTTCCTTTTTCCGTGTAATAATAAAACAGTAGCTTGTACTTGATCTCAACTAAGATATAATTAATCCTTATTGGAAGCAAAACCAGCCTATTGGGTTTATTTAATGTTTAAATGATTTTCTAGTAGACTTAAGGTATGAAGATCTAAATTACAGAAAGTGTCTGTAGGTCTTAAGCATTCGGAATAACAGGTCCCATACCTGTATTATCCATGGAACTGACCCTGGGATACTATGAGAGAATTTGTGCATAAAATGACTTGTGGCACAACAATCAAGCATGTGAGTGGCCAGATCAGGCCATGTGACCTAAGCAGATGAGTTAATCTTGCCATGTATGCCCAGGGTAACTTGAAGCTGATCCAGAGAAAGGTGGAAAAATACTCCCTCCTGACTCCAAAGCGGCTTATATTTAAATCCCAGGGACATAACCTTACATTTAGCAAAATAATGATGTGTTTGTTACATTGTGCGCTTGAGATAAGCAGAAACGATCATGTTGGACAACTAACAAAGATACTTTTTCTGGATTTTTTAATGTTTTGATCCCTGGTAAAAATTGAATTTGCCGGTCAGAAGGGTACATGCTAATGATGGGCGAATTTATTGGCTGCCAGCGAATAAATTTGTGTTTTTTGGACGCCAGCGACGTTTCAAATTTTTTTTGCCATTTCGCAGGAAATTCGAGAATTTTTTGTCGAAGCGAAACGGGACAAATTCGCCCATCAGTAGTACATGCTCTATAAATCTCATTATGTTCTGTAAAGTCAAAGAAATGTCAAGACATGCAGAGGAATGTGATACTGTGCTATTTTACATAGAGATAATTTCCATCAGGCATTCCTAGAGATAATTAATTACACATACACCCTCAGCAAAATAGTAATGTTCCCACTAAACGTTGGGGAAGATGTTTCTTATAAAAACAAGATGTGCGCTACTAGTTCTAACTTCTGACCCTTGGCAGAAGTGAAAGAGCATAAAGGGGGGTAGGAGGGATGGGTCAAAGGAATGAGGGAATGCCAATATAATAGAAATTGACTTCTTTTAGGGGACAGGCAGCTTGAAGGCCTATTATAGCAGGATTTGAATGTGTATTCCTAAAACTATAGCCAGAGTGGTTTGGAGGGGTCCTAACAAAGGTGTGTGTGCCCTGGACCCTAAGTAGCAGTTGCAAGTTGAAAGGGTGCTGGTTTACCTGCAATCCTATAATTATTGTTGAAGAACAACTCTCAGAAGGCAACCAGAACCCAACCTTAGTCCAGGGTTCTTATATACTGTATTATATAACAATGATAAAACAAGTCTAAAGTCTATTTAAAAAAAAATCCAAATCCCTCAACTCAAGAGATTTGCAATGGAAAAAAACCCCATGCGTTAAGCCAATGATATGTATATTACAGCTTAATGACTAAGTGCCTGATAGATACTCTGACCCTTAGCCAACTTGCCTGTGAAGCAGAAGACATCGCTGGGGCCTCGAGCATAAAGAGACAAAATAGCAAGTGAGAAGATCTCATGCCGAGCCTGCTTTATTGCACAGGAACACAATGACATTAGTCTTGCCGGAAATTGCTACCAATTATCTCTACAGGCCCAAGATTTCCCTATGTGATGAGCCAAGCTGCTCTGTATCAGGCCTCCCGTTCTCTCTCTCTCTCTCTCTCTTCATTATGAAACTTAAAGGGATACTGTCATGGGAAAAAACATTTTTTTCAAAATGAATCAGTTAATAGTGCTGCTCCAGTAGAATGCTGCACTGAAATCCATTTCTCAAAAGAGCAAACAGATTTTTTTATATTCAATTTTGAAATCTGACATGGGGCTAGACATATTGTCAATTTCCCAGCTGCCCCAAGTCATGTGACTTGTACTCTGATAAACTTCAATCACTCTTTACTGCTGTACTGCAAGTTGGAGTGATATCACCCCCTCCCTTTTCCCCCCCAGTAGCCAAACAAAAGAACAATGGGAAGGTAACCAGATAACAGGTCCCTAACACAAGATAACAGCTGCCTGGTAGATCTAAGAACAACACTCAATAGTAAAAACCCATGTCCCACTGAGACACATTCAGTTACATTGAGAAGGAAAAACAGCAGCCTGCCAAAAAGCATTTCTCTCCTGAAGTGCGGGCACAAGTCACATGACCAGGGGCAGCTGGGAAATTGACAAAATGTCTAGCCCCATGTCAGATTTCAAAATTGAATATAAAAAAATCTGTTTTTTCCCATGACAGTATCCCTTTAAAGTTACTCTGTATAAAGAAGCAACTGAAAAGTCTGGTTTCCTGAGCTGAAAGAACTGCCCCCTGGTTTCCATGAGAAAGATGAGGAAGGTTCAGTAATCCATTAAAGCAGAATGAAATGCATAGGATTTTTTCCGTTATTAAAGAGGATTAATGAGAGCCCTGGGGCGGATTTTCCACTCATGTGGAAGTGTGATTGTCAGTGAAACCAGGACAGCTTCTCCCTGCCTCAGGCTGCACTATCCCTCTAAATTTCTTTACTATTATAGCAAGAACCCCCACCACCACCACCACTTTGGTTCTGGTACTTTTCCGGCAGTCTATCCAACGCTTGATATTCTCAGACTCGCATGAATGTGTCATGAATCTGCTGTGGGCCAAGCAAGAATTGGAAACCCACCTCTGTCTCCATCCTTCTCAAATAACCATGCGCTTAGAGGAGCCCTTATCCTGTTTCTATAATGTAATTAAAGCTTTATTACCCAGAACTACTACATGTCTTTTGATGTCAAAAGAAGCAGACTCGTTCGCAGCTCTTGCGCAGGTGCTAACTTATACGAATATTTTACTTTTGAAATGTACATAATGAGAAATGGGGCTGGGGTACTCCAATATAGTAGTCATTATATCTTAGGATGTAATTAGAGAATTATGACCCAATATTATTGGTATTAATTGTGGCATGGCTTCAGCTATCTAAATTGAACTGAGAGGTGGTCCTATACACAGTGCCTTGCAAAAGCCAATGCTCTCATTTTCCTGAATAACAAATCATACACCAAGGGGGTTATTTATCAAAATCATTTTTTTTCTGATCTTTCGATAAAACCGGTTTGAAAAAAAAACTCAAAAAAACCCCAAAAACACGTTTTTGGGTTTTTTATTCCCGGAACATTCAATTTCCTTTGTGAAATTGCAAGAAACCCTGATTTTTTTGGTATTTTTGCCCGAAATTCAACACAGACCATGATATCTTCAAATTTGAAATGGGACGTTTGCTATTGACTTCTACAGGCCCCAGACAGCATGGAGATGGAGTATATTAAGATTCTGACTTTTAGCAGCCTCGGGATATGATAAATCACAAAAAATTTGAGGGTTTTTTTCCACTAAAAATTCAGATTTTATAGTAAAAAAAACTTTTGGCATTTGGACTTTAACAAATAACCCCCTTAAATTTTGTTCATTAAACTGTGCTGTTTGCAGACCTATCCAATCCCTGCAATTTAATGTGGGTGTAGAAAGTCCTTGCAGCTTTTGGGGTAAGTATGTAAAAAAAGCTTTGGGCCCAATTCATTAGGCAATTTACTTGTAGTTATCACAGTCTTCAAACAGAGCTTCATATACTCAATTGGATTGAGATCCGGGCTTTGAGGCACCATTGTAGAGCATTCATCTTTTTTGTCCTTGAGCCACTTCAGGTTCCTTTGGCCTTGGGTTTGTTATCCATGTTCTATGGAAAGATCAACTTTCACCGAAATGTTAGTTTTTAACAGGTTCTCTTGCAGTATTTCCATGTATCTCGTAAAATCCATTCTTCTGTCTCGTTTAACAAGATGCCCTATCCCTGATGATGAAAAGCAGCTAGCACCTTCACCAAACTTCTGGCAAACTTCACACATTCTTTTACATGGCTCTTTTTGAGTATTGGCTTCTTTTGAGCCAACCTCCTTCATGGGCCAGTGTTATGCAGAGATCTTGATGATTGACTGGTGCACCTTCCCTCTAGTCTTAGAGGGAAGGTGAACTCTGGGTAGGGGGTGTGACATATGGGGTGGGCCGGGTGATGTCTGGGGTGGGTGACGATCTGGGCCAGGTCTTATGCAACAGGGGGTGGGGTTATGACATGGTGATCAGTGATTGTCGATTGGCTGATCACCCTGCCATTAACTTCAATGTCCAGTCTGGATTTCCTAATTTGTAAATCTGGACAGGCAGTTTTCACCTGGAGAGCCCTTCCAAAAAACCGGGCTGTCTGGGTAAAGACCAGACAGATTGAAACCCTAATTGTCTTTCAGCTTGCTGAAAAATGCCCATGATCACCTCTTGCGTAGAAGGTGTGAGCCATTTTTCTGCATGAAAACATTGTTATGATCATTTTTGGCCAAAAAACCCTCTAGACTAGACATCTAGACTTCCCAGTCTTTCCTATGCAAGTGAATGTTGGGAAACAATCATAGGCATTTTTCAGGTGGTTGAAATTTATTAAGGTGAAATGCACCCAGTGTGGTAATTATTTATTCATAAAATAAATGAGTTTTGGTGCCTTTAAATATAAAAAAAAATCACATACTGGTCAAGAAGATGGCCCCCTTTACAAAGGACCAAAGGACTAATGAGTCTGACCATGAGTGGTTGTAGAAAGTAAGGAAAGCTAAAGAGTTAATCTAGTTGATCTTTTACCCTAGAAGATTTTCTTGAAAAAAATTCAAGTGAACTGTTATCCGGAAACCCATTATCCAGAATGTTCCGAATTATGGAAAGGTGGTCTCCTATAGACTCCATTATAATAAAGTAAGCCGAATTTTTAAAATGGATTTCCTTTTTCTCTGTAATAATAAAACAGTAACTTGTACTTGATCCCAACTAAGATATAATAAATCCTTATTGGAAACAGAACCAGCCTATTGGGTTTATTTAATGTTTAAATTGTTTTCTAGTAGAGTTAAGGTATGACGATCCAAATTACGGAAAGATCTGTTAAAACCCCAGGTCCCGAGCATTCTAGATAGCAGGTCATATACCTGTATTATAACAGGGGCAACCAACTACTCTACTGCCACACGCAAACATTTAATGTTTAACAACTGGAAGGTGTAAATTCTACACGTATAAAAATTGCATTTTTTTTTATCTCAGTTTTTATCCCACCTGGGTAGGACAGATACACAACTCTTGTACTTTTTTCAGTTTGTCAATCAACTTTGTTGGCTGTGTCTGTGGATAAGATATTTCTCTGCCATGCTCCATACACATAACATAAACACATAAAGCTTCCTTGGCAAGCACGTTCTCAGACCACAGATGGTCATAAGGGAGATAATTAGAAATAGCTCATAGCGTGTAGTGTGATATTGGATCCCACTGAAGGAACACTGCAGGCAACCGGTACAACAAAGACACTAGGCTACTATGGCTCCTAGAATGAAGACATATTGTCTGTTCCACGAAGTGATGTTAATTATTGATGTAGACTGTTGCGTCTGCGGTGTGCAGTTAAGGAAGATATAGGGCATTCTCATTATTGCCACTTACTGTAATGCATTTATTTACAGTAACATTTCATCTATAAAGATATTATGTTCATTTGTTGGGTTTAGTGTTATGTGTCCCTCTGTATACATAAAATCTCAGCTGCTAGAAACAGTGCCCCTAGTGGCCAATTTATAACGAGATGTGGAGCAATGTCAAGCAATCCATTTTAAGCTAAGCCTTTGTTAAGGTGGCCATACACGGGCAGATAAAGCTGCCGATATCGGTCGTTTGGACCAATTTGACAGCTTATCTGCCCGTGTATGGGGGCTTCCGACGGGTCTTCCCGATCGATATCTGGCCACGATATCGATCGGGAAGGTTTGATTTTTACCCGACCGACCCGTCGGAGCCCCTTGGCACATCGTAATTCGATCGTTCGGCCATATCGCCGAACGTTCGAATTACCCCCGATATAGCCATGCAGTTATATGGCATATCGGGGAAAGATCCGCTCGTTTGGCGATGTCGCCAAACGAGCGGATCTTTGAGTCTATGGCCACCTTAAGGCACGGCAGCTAGCTAGGGTTGTCACCTGGCCGGTATTTTACGGGCCTGGCCAGTAAAAATGATGGTTGATCCCAATGTTGTTAATAAGGAAAAAAGATAAATATATAGGAAGGCCAGAAAAGGTGGCAACCCTAACAGCTAGTGATGGGTGAATTTGCGGCATTTTGCTTCGCTGCGAAATTCGCGAAAAGGCAAAAAATTCACGAAACGGCACCGGCATCTAGTTTTTGACGCCAGTGCCCGTTTTTTTTACCCTGGCGGCCATTTTTGAAGCCGGTGTCCGTTTTTTCCGATGCCGGTGAAAAATTATTTTTTGATGCCGGCGAATTTTTGCCGCGAATTTACTCTGGCATTTTGCAAATTTATTCGCTGGCGGCGAATCGCGCAAATTTGCCGCAACTTTGCGCCTGCCGAATAAATTCGCCCATCACTACTAACAGCAGCAATAAAACAGCAGATACAACAGCACTGGTTTCCAAAGCCATAACTGGTCGCTATGATGTACATTTCAGCTTGATCCTGATTAAGGGAAGAGCAAAACAGCTAGTACAAAGTAGTGTTAAATAGTTCTCTCTTTCAAAGCTGGACCACAACTTTATCTTTCATATTTCTCTCTACCAATCTGTCTGTCTTTCTTCAACAGTCCCCCCTTTTCTGTCTTTCAAAGAACACAAGAATCTCTTTTCTAAGGTCCCAAGTGATTTCAAGAGAGAGAATTCTAGATCAAGCTCTGTCTGTTCGTTGTGTCCTATGTATTCACCTCAAACTCAATTCTCATAAAACATGACTTTCTACAATAACCAAACATGGCAAGATCAAAAGCAATTGCTATTGAAAGCAGAATGGGCTTAAAGGGGTTGTTCACCTGTAAATTAACATTTAGGGGCAGATTTACTAAGCTCGAGTGAAGAATTAGAATGAAAAAAAATTTGAATTTCGAAGTATTTTTTGGGTACTTCGACCATCGAATGGGTCAAATTCGATCTAATTCGATCGAATCTAATGATTCGAACGATTCGAACGATTCGAACTAAAAATCATTTGACTATTCGACCATTCGATAATCGAAGTACTGTCTCTTTAAAAATAATTCGACTTCATACTTCGCCACTTTAAACCTACAGAGCTGCAATGTTAGCCTATGGGGACCTTCCCCAGCACTTTTCTAAGCATTTTTTGATCAAATAAAAATCGTTTGATCGATCGATTAAAATCGTTCGAATCATTCGATTCGAACAATTTAATCGCTCGATCGAACGATCGAAGCATTTGTGCGAAATCTTTCGAATGCAATATTCGAATTCGAAGGATTTTTACTTCGAGGGTCGAATTCGAGGGTTTTTTAACCCTCGAAATTCGACCCTTGATAAATCTGCCCCTTAGTATGATACAGAGCAGAGGTCTCCAATCTTTTTCACCCGTGAGCAACATTCAGATATATAAAAAGTTGGGGAGCAACACAAGCATTAAAAATGTTCTTGGGGGTGCCAAATGAGTGCTGTGATTGGCCATTTAGTAGCCCCTAGACTGGCAGTCTATAGGAGACTCTGTTTGGCAGTGCACCTGTTTGTTATGCAACAAAAACTTACCTCCAAGCCAGGAAAATCAGCACCTGCTTTGAGGCCACTGGGAGCAACATCCAAGGGGTTGGTGAGAAACATGTTGCTCATGAGCTACTGGTTGGGGACGACTGATATAGAGAGTGATATTTCGAGACAAATTGCAATTGGTTTTCATTTACAGACCATTTGTTTTTTAGATGACCCCCATTTGAAAGCTGGAAAGAGTCAGAAGAAAAAGGCAAATAATTTCAAATCTGCAAAAAAAATGAAGGCCAATTGAAATGTTGCTCAGAATTAGCCATTCTATAAAATACTAAAAATTAACTTAAAGTTGAACCACCCCTTTAACTCCTGCTTGCTACTTTTTAAACAATGTTGCAAAATTCTTGGTTCCCCAGCAGCAAAGACAGGTCAGCTGCCATGTTTTATATTGTATCAACAGTCTGAGCCACCAGTGCAGAGAATAGACCGGGGCAGACGAGCACTGCTTTCCATAGCAATACATATGCAAATAACTTAAAAACCACAGAACATGTAATGAATGTCTTTTGCAAAGTTGCTTAGAATTATGTTTTCTTTTATTGGGTAAAAAAAATTTTTTTGGGTTAACCTTTGCTTTAAAGGTATAGAAACTGGAAAACAAAGATGTATCCATTCAATATTTCACTTTATTTTATTGACAAAGTTTAGTCTTGAGATCTGCTGATCACCAGCTAAAGGTCTACTGGTAGATCCCGATTTACCTTTTGGGCACGCCTACAGTAGAGTGTGTTTGTGTTGCCTAGAACAGAAGATAAAGTGGGATAGAATATTCTTCAGCATCTCCTGCATTCCTTTTTACACCTTTTCCATCTCTAACCTTTCATTGTACCAGTCCCTGGATCAACTTGTACTATGAGCTATCTCCCATATCCCTGTATTCCCTCACTTGCTAAACACCATCCAACCCCTTCTTATACCTATCTAATGTATCAGCCTGTACCACTGATTCAGGGAGACAATTCCACATCTTCACAGCTCTCACTGTAACAAACCCCTTCTGAATATTTATATATCTTTTCTTCTAATTGGAATGGGTGACCTCATGTCAGCTGGAAAGCCCTACTGGTAATTAATTAGAGAGATTATTATATGATCCCCTTATATATTTATACATAGTTATCATATCACCCCTTAAGCGCCTCTTCTCCAGCGTGAACATCCCCAATTTGGACAGTCTTTCCTCATAGCTAAGATTTTCATACCTTTTACCAGCTTAGTTGCGCTTCTCTAATTCGATAATATCCGATTTAAGCACTAGAGACCAAAACTGTACGGCATATTCTAGATGGGGCCTTATCAGTGCTCTATACAGTGGAAGAAAAACCCCTTCCTCCCGTGACTCTATGCCCCTTTTAATACAGCTCAAGACCTTATTTGCCCTTGATGCTGCTGACTGGCATTGCTTGCTACAGCCAAGTTTATTATCTACAAGGACTCCAAGGTCCTCTTCCATCATGGGGGTATATTTATCAAAGAGTGAAGTTAATAGTGAAGTTCCGCCACTAGAGTGAAATTCCGCCACTTTCCATTCATTTCTATGGGGTTTTTAAAGGCGTATTTATCAAAGGGTGAACTTTCACTTTCACCCATTGATAAATGTGCCTTTCAAAATCCCAATACAAAGCATAACCCATTGCTTTGAGCAAACACATATCATATGCTGGAACAAATTGATTTATAAAGGTTGCCACTGAGGAGATGGCTTTGGTATGTTTAAAGATCACCTTATGGGGATACCCTGTAGTGATCTGTATTCCTTTTGGAGGAAACCTCAGGGAAAAGTTCTAGCCTGAGTCCCTTTCCAACTTTAGGCCTTTCACTTTGAGGCAGAGTACCATCTGGGGGAGCTTCCTTCAACCCATCAATCTTGTGGTGGAGCTCAAACATGCTCTTTCTATCTTGCCTGTCTGTCTTGCACTGCTAGTAATCATTATAACAGGTGCCCTACCTATCCCTGTCTAGATACCTCCTCATTCACTCTTCCCTGACTCTCTGATTAAGGGCTTCCCTTAGAACAACCTCCTTTACTAAGGCCTTGTGTCTCAGGTTCCCCAGCAGTAACCACCCTATTTAGCAGGTGGAGGCCAAAGTGAAAATGCCATGTGCTGCCACCAACATACAAGGGCACGGATTTCCATATCCATTAGGAGAATTCCAGAGCCAGTTGTGTAACTAGATTTTACCCCACAACAAATACAATTTAGGGACCCAAAACATTGGTAATATGTTCTACCAAGATATATTGAAATTTCTGATTAATAAGGGCCTTAGTAGACCCTCTACACTCCTGGCCCCCCTTCAATCGTAGGGTTTGCTTTCTCTACAGTTACACCACTGTCCAGAGCCAATAGGAGAATTCCCAAACTAGTAGGGGATTTAACTCTGTGGAGGCCTCAGTGAAGAAGAAGTCAGGACAGGAAGGAACCCCTTGAATGAGGTCTTGAAGTGCATAATAGAAGTATATGATAGACAGGGACAGCATTATAAAGCAGTGCTATGTTTTACACAGTAGGAACAGTGTTCGGGAGGGTTACTTGTAGATTAGCTGATTGAAGGGACTGTAAGTTCTAGTTCAGCTTGAAGACCCTTTACCTCCACTATGTGGTTGAGGCTGAGAGTTTCTGCCTGACCATGAGTTAACAAATCCATTGTGCTACGTTCCTTTTACCTTGTCCAAACCAATATTTCTATCTTTTGGATTGCCTTCTTTTTTTTTCCCACTGTGCGCAAGATGTGATAATGAATCCGACGCGGCTTTATCTCCGAGGGGAAACCCATGTGCGGAGATAAGCAAACTGTCAGAATGATATGGTAGGTTCAGCTAGTTTTCGCTGGAAATGATTCTGCAAATCCCGGACAGCGTTTTCTGACAGCTCTTTCCTGTTCTGTGCGCAGATGGCTGAACATTTTGGCTAAATGGATTTTCTGTTTCTTTCACATTACCATAACGCTTCACTACTATGTCTTTTCTACTTTGGAGATTCACATGTGAAATGAAAAGGGAGAGGAGGAAGAGGGTGGAAAGTACTTTTCTTGTTATGGTTCAGACTGGCTTACAAGGATACTAGGAGATCTACTGGTGGGACAAAGTTTCAGTGTTAGTTTAACCAGACAAGGGACATGGCTCTCCTCCCTTACTTTGAGTTAGTGGCTTCTTTCCTGTTCATATTCCGCTTGAGATCTGACATCTGTTCAGGGTCACCCCTAAGGTGGCCATAGACATTACAATTTCCTGGAAAGATGGTTTCTTTCAATACACACGAGTAGAGCTGAATCATCAGATATACAGTTAGAAACAATAGAATTCTATCTGTATCTGTATTGACATCCAAGTCTTCTGCCGATATCGGCCGGCTCGTCTCCCACCATACATGCACCGAATATCATACGAAAATGTGTTTTATACGATATTATCGGTGCGTCTATGGCCACCTTTAATCCATTATAAAAAGATAACACTACTATATTAGACATTTAGTCCTAGGTTCAACAATATGGTAGGAAATAACAGTTCACCTAAAATCATACCCTTATTGAGCCTCAAGCTGGGTTTTTAGGAGTATCTAGGAGTCTCATCCATAGTCACCTACAGGCATGGGACTTAAATGTAGTTAAATGTACTATTCTGGCTATATGTGAGAAGTAGGTAGGGTTTGCGTGGACAGTGGGCAGGGTCTTGGTCTAATGGTATATAGCTAAGGTGGATCCTGTTCTACTTGTTTCCAAGGCTATCTACCCAGGGGTCCAATGTTTTTATAACTGGGGCCCCCTGGTGGACAGGGTTCTAGTAACATAATAGAATGGGGCCGTATGATCCCTGATAGAGGCCTTTTATATGGGCATTAAAGTGTGAAATCAGCAATGTCTTGCTCCAAACCAATGAACTTACTTGGCTGCTTTTACATTGTTGTTGAAAGAATGGACAAGCTTTATGCAGACAGTGCCCTGGTTGGAACTGAACCCTGGACTGTAGCCCTGCAGAGCATTAAATCTAAACTGTAGCTCAATGGAACTGCTTTAATGCCCAAAGTTTCCTATGGATTTCCCAATCCACAGGGTCATTTCTGACACTGATACTTTCTTTCCAAATAACATCAAACTCCTACTGTACCCACATCTACTCTGTGATCCCTTCAGTACTAGTGATGGGCGAATTTACTCGCCAGGTGCAAATTTGTGGAGAAAATTGTTGACGGACACAGGCGCCAATTTTGACGTTTCCTGAATTTTTTGCCCGTTTCGCAAATTTCGCCGGAAATTCGCATATTTTGGGGCGAATCGACGGGACAAATTCGCCCATCACTATTCAGTATATTAGCCAGTATATTAGCCAGCAGAGAGGGAAGAAGAAAGCTATTAAACTGTCTGAAATCCTTTTCTCCTAGAGCAATAAGCTGATCACCTAACTGAACGGAAGGCTTGGTGATTTATATAGTGTGTTCCACTGGTGCCTGTAATAGCTGTTGTTCTGCTTTGTAATAGAACACAAATATTTCTTTATAGGCCAGGGAAACATATAAAATACAAGACTGGGGGGATTTTGTTCAGTCACCAACAATACAGAACAGTAATCACATACATGTAATACAGCCTGTCCATCTGGTCATATCTCTGTGTAAGGGACTGAGGGCAAAGTTACACTCTGTGTTTTTATGTGGCGTTTTTAATAATGCACGGTCGAGTGTAAATACTCCAATGAAACCACATGAGCATGATCATGTACATTTCTGTTTTTTCCCGTTTCCCACAATTCCACTTTTTTACTCAACTTTTGTGAGAAAAAGCCGAGTGGAAAAGCAATTTTTAGATGCAAAATGTAGCCGGACTGATCGTCAATATGCATCGTAATTACGTCACCAGCAGACAACGCCACAAATACGTATATGTGAATTCCATCTCGCAAGAGTTTGGCCTCCGTGTTTTCAAACCTGTGGATCCCATAGAGTTCAATAATATGGTGGATTTTGGCTTGCAAACACCCAGTTGGAATTGCTATAGTGCATATTCTATTATTTTCAGTAGGGCTTCATTTCGTGCATATTTACGCTCGACTGCACATTTTTAAAAATGCAACATAAAAACCATGTGACCTTGCCCTAACCCTCTTGACGCTCCTTATAGGTGCCCATCCAGTGTTACACTACCAATAAATAAAGCAGGCAGTAACCCTTCCAACACTTTCCTCTTATTTCTGTCTTTGTATATTAGGTACCTATCTAGTGCTACCAATCCCTATTTCTGTAGGGAAATAAAAGCAGAGCATCTATCTATCAGAGTAATAAAGCTTAAGCTGCATGTAAAGGTGGTCATAGACGCACCAATAATATGAACGTTTTAAACGACATTTGGCGCAGGGTGGGGACGAGCCAACTGATATTGGCAGAAGACTTGGATATCGGTCGATGAGGTGGGCGTAAAATTTTGATCAGGCGCCTTTGAAGGCACCCAAACATCGGTCACTGTTAGTGCTGAATCGTCAGAATTCTATTGTTTCTATTTGACAATTCAGCTCTAACAGTCAGTATTGCCAATGACCATTGGTAGCAGGAAAGATTGTAATTGTAACGTCTATTGCCTCCTTAATTGTTTGGCCCCAGTTACACCGTTCAATAAATTCGGACTAGGCTCTGACTCAGGGTCTCTGTTCTGCTGTATTTAGTCTCCAATTTCAGGGAACAGTAACATCTAAAAATGAAAGTGTTTTAAAGAAATGACGATAAAATATGTAATGGTGCCCTGCCTTAGTAAAACTGGTGTGTTTGTATAATTTATATACAACTATAATATAAACAAGCTGCTGTGTAGCCATGGGGGCAGCCATTCAAGCACAGGATACACAGTAGATAACAGATAAGTACTACTATAGTTTATATAAACAAGCTGCTGTGTAGCCATGGGGGCATCCATTCAAGCCAGGGGGCGTAACTATAGAGGAAGCAGACCCTGCGGCTGCTGGGGGGCCCCAGGAGGTATAGGGGCCCCATGAGGCCCTAATTCGTATACAATTTCAATAAATGTTGGTAAAATATGTCAATCTCTAGACATTTTGGGGCCCTGAAACATAATTTGCTGTGGGGCCCAGTAACATCTAGTTACACCACTGATTCAAGCACAGGATACACAGTAGATAACAGATAAGTACTACTATAGTTTATATAAACAAGCTGCTGTGTAGCCATGGGGCAGCCATTCAAGCACAGGATACACAGTAGATAACAGATAAGTACTACTATAGTTTATATAAACAAGCTGGTGTGTAGCCATGGGGGCAGCCATTCAAGCACAGGATACACAGTAGATAAGAGATAAGTACTACTATAGTTTATATAAACAAGCTGCTGTGTAGCCATGGGGCAACCATTCAAGCACAGGATACACAGTAGATAACAGATAAGTACTACTATAGTTTATATAAACAAGCTGTTGTGTAGCCATGGGGGCAGCCATTCAAGCACAGGATACGCAGTAGATAACAGATAAGTACTACTATAGTTTATATAAACAAGCTGTTGTGTAGCCATGGGGGCAGCCATTCAAGCACAGGATACACAGTAGATAACAGATAAGTACTACTATAGTTTATATAAACAAGCTGCTGTGTAGCCATGGGGCAACCATTCAAGCACAGGATACACAGTAGATAACAGATAAGTACTACTATAGTTTATATAAACAAGCTGCTGTGTAGCCATGGGGCAACCATTCAAGCACAGGATACACAGTAGATAACATAAGTACTACTATAGTTTATATAAACAAGCTGCTGTGTAGCCATGGGGGCAGCCATTCAAGCACAGGATACACATTAGATAACAGATAAGTACTACTATAGTTCATATAAACAAGCTGCTGTGTAGCCCTGGGGGCAGCCATTCAAGCACAAGATACACAGTAGATAAAAGATTCTGAAGAATCCCATTGTATAATAAAGAGCTTATCTGTTATCTACTGTGCATCCTGTGCCTTTTCTCCTTTTTCAGCTTTGAATGTAGTAAATCCTAGACACAACCCACTGGTTACCTGCCTTTCTGTGAGTAACCTGCAGGTACCAAACTTGATGGAGGGGCCTAAGTTCAGTTTCCTCCCACATCCCAATTCACGTGGGTTAATGCTCTCATGATATTGACCCTAGTGCATACTGAACAATCTCTGAAAAGTTTTGTGTAGTAGCTATGCCTGAACAACTGGAAAAGCTCCAAGCAAACAGAAAGCAAAAATAATTCAGTCTTCCATGACTGCTTTCCATGCTTCATTACTTTTGATTTACATTATGGCCAAATCATTACAGAAGGGTAAGTTACAATACAGCTTTCTATTATATAAGCGTACACCGTCTTCCCTTCCTTGACAGGAGTTAATATGAATGAGACTGCAGGTGTAGCACCTAAAAAAAATCAATTTATTTTTGCATTCAAATTCCGAGGTACCTGGCAAAGGAAAAGTGCCGGCAGTTCTATAGTTTCACAGTCATAGGCTGGAAAAGGAAATTGTTCTTTAAATGTACCTTGTTCCTTAAAGTAACAAAAAGTAACTCACTTCAAAAAATATAACTCTGGGCAAAGTATGTATAAAAAAAACAAAGCTATTAGCAGTGTATGATGTAATATGAATCATGTGGATAAGGTCACCCAACTTCTAGTTTAAAGGGATCCTGTCATCGGAAAACATGTTTTTTTCAAAACACATCAGTTAATAGTGCTACTCCAGCAGAATTCTGCACTGAAATCCATTTCTCAAAAGAGCAATTTTTTTTATATTCAATTTTTAAATCTGACATGGGGCTAGACATTTTGTCAATTCCCCAGCTGCCCACAGTCATGTGACTTGTGTCTGCACTTTAGGAGAGAAATGCTTTCTGGCAGGCTGCTGTTTTTCCTTCTCAATGTAACTGAATGTGTCTCAGTGGGACATGGGTTTTTACTATTGAGTGTTGTTCTTATATCTACCAGGCAGCTGTTATCTTGTGTTAGGGAGCTGTTATCTGGTTACCTTCCCATTGTTCTGTTGTTTGGCTGCTGGGGGGGAAGGGAGGGGGTGACATTACTCCAACTTGCAGTACAGCAGTAAAGAATGACGGAAGTTTATCAGAGCACAAGTCACATGACTGGGGGCAGCTGGGAAACAGACAATATGTCTAGCCCCATGTCAGATTTCAAAATTAAAATTCAAAAAATCTGTTTGCTCTTTAGAGAAATGGATTTCAGTGCAGAATTCTGTGGAGCAGCACTATTAACTGATTCATTTTGAAAAAAACATGTTTTCCAATGATGGTATCCCTTTAAGCATTATGTTTTGGTCCAGAAGGTTTAAATATTTCCTTGGGTAAAGATTACGTTGGTAAATGGTTCTATTTCAAAGACACAGGCCCCTTGGCCTTGCTTTATGGAGCAGAGAACTTTACTGATTTCTTTTAGATTAAGGCTATGAGTAAGCTGCTGGAGCCTCCCTTACTGGTGTACAACTCGTGTGTGCAACGCGTGTAAGCGTATTAAATGTCATACACAAAGTGGTTGCATATTATGTTTTCTTCTAGCGCCAGTGAGCTCATATTAAAAGGTTTGTTGAGTTAACCTCTAGTATGATGTAAAGAGTAATATTCTATCTGGTTGCTAGAGTCCAAATTACTTTAGTAGCCAGGAGTGATATGAATGAAAGAATGGCTTATGAATAATAGAAAATAATATAAGTTATAAAAAGTAATAATAACAATTAAATGGTAGCCTCACAGATCAATAGTATTTTGGCTGCTGTGGAAAGTGCCCTCCATTTAAATACTGGAAAGAGTCAGAAGAAGAAGGCAAATGATGCAAAAAGTACAAGAAAATAAATAATGAAGTCCAACTGAAACGTTGCTTAGCCTTTCTACGACATACTCAAAGTTAATGTAAAGGTGAACCACCCCTGTAATGCAAATAACATAAGTGACACAAAGTTAAAGAGGGGCTTAAATTTTATACCTCTGGTATATTTGTGCTACGAACACTGGGTACTCAAAACGAACCCAAATGTTCTCTTCTTGTAAAAATGAACTGGATCAGCTCAGACAAATAAAGCAAAAGATATAGTAGAGGAATGCAGCCAAGCCTTGCACCCGTTACCTACTAATGTTCAGAGCGAAGGAGTTAGTTCAGAGGAGCTCGGTTGAAAAGTAAACTTTCCTGTCCCTTTAAAAAGGTTGTTCACCTTCCAAACACTTTTTTCAGTTCAGTTGTGTTCAGATTGTCCTCCAGAAATAAAGACTTTTTTCAATTACTTTCCATTATTTATTTTTTACAGTTCTTCCAAAATCGAAGTTAAAAGTTGAATGTTGGTGTCTCTGGTGTTTGAGTCTGGCAGCTCAGTAATTCAGGCGCCGGCGCTGAACTGTTACAATTTGTTACATTTAGTTGATACAATTAGTTGATACAATTAGTTGATACATTTAGTTGATACAATTTGTTGATACATTTCTCAGCAGCATCTTTGGAGTATTATCAACTAATTGTATCAATTCTAACAGCCGCCTTTAATGAAACCCAGAGATTCTGTACAGCAGGGACAAAGATAAGAAATGATTCAACTAAATGTATTAATTTAGAACAGTTTACAGGGTCGGCGACCCCCCTTCCAAGAGCTGCTTTAGAAGGTGAAAATTGACACTTTACACTTCAATATTAACGGGCACACATGGAAAATAGAAAGTAATTGGAAAAAGTTTTCTGGCTAGAATCTAATTCGCCGGCAGGATGGCACTAAGGAGCGCTTCATTTTCTGAAGTCGCCCGAAGTTTCCTCGTGAGGCAACTTCGTGTGATTTCGGAAAACGAATCGCACTGATTTCCATCCCGCTGGCGATTTATATTCTAGCCGGCGGGACGCAGTTCGGGGAGATTAGTCGCCTCGAAGAAGAGGAGATTTGTCACTGGGCAACTAATCTGTGTGTGTGTCTTTGCCCTTAAGGTCCATGGAAGAAGTTAGTGCTTATGACAGTGATAAGAGCTTTCCTAATATGAGGGAGGCATTAGGGTCAAGAGCCCAATAGTAAGTGATAGGGAACCCTGGAAGCTGACAATATAAGTATTATATAAATAGAATGAGAGACAATTGGAAAACCAAGAGCAACTGAGAAAAGCAGATAAATAATAACCCCTGGCAATGTGAATGTAGAATGGGTTCAGCCATGTGAGAAAGCAGAAAATGACAAGGTTCATAAACACAGCTGGTGTTTGACGTGTCCCTTCCGTACATCGGGCTCCTCCGGAGCAAGTACATATTAAATGGGAACAGAACAAGTGGATATTTGCATAGAAGAGACTTTCTAACATTGGTTACAATTGTATGTTTTTTTTATATACAGGGTAGGAGTGATGGGCATGGAGCTGCAGGACTGACCTTCCTCTCTCTGTTATGTTGCCTCCCAATAGCAATGGCATCATGTATCATTTTGACTGGTGGAGTCAGTAAAATTCAGACTCTTAAGGAACCTGACAGTTTACAATTAAAGGAAAAATCATGATAGGGTTGTTTTTTTTTTATTGTTGCCCATGTGCCAATTCAGGAGCAACAATGAGTTGAAAGTTGATGGCAAATCCTGATTTTTTAGTGGATGAGTGTGCCGTGAGCCCCTCACCCTTCAGAGTAAAGTGCTGCAGGCAGAACAGTATTCAGAGGAAGGTGCAGTTTATTTTATACATTTTACCCATAATTTGCACTTTGCCCCAAGCTTTTTTTTTTCATTTTACATTTCCAGTAAAGCAAGACTGAAGCATTTCTACTTGGATGTTTTCATCAGGAACTGCAAATAACCTGGACATGCTGGGAAATGCCCGTTGCTTTACATGAGACTCTACCCACTGTCAGATACTAACTGCCGCTTTTAACGCTGCAGTTGGTGCTGGTTCAGGGAAGTTCTTAGCATATTGCTCAGTATAACTTCAAGCTAGACGGGATGGAGCCAGCTCCAATGTCAGGCTTTCCATAAGTGATGTCATAGGCGATGCAGAAATCCAAATGAACATCACACCAGTGAAGAAGGACATAGCAACCAATCAGCATTTACCTTTTATCAAACAATGAAAGCAAATCTGTGATAGGGTGCTATAGGTTACAGCACTGGGGCAAGAGAGTCAGTAAATGAGCCCCAAACAATAAAGCAAAGATGTAAGAGAAATGAAAACAATGGTAGGAAACCAGTAAAAGTAACTTATTTATATGCCTCCTATAGATTTCATCCTTGTATCCGACGAACGATCGTATTTCCAGATTTCCCGACCTGCCACTAACCATTCAGATGAAATAATGTAGTAAAAGAACAAATCAGACGATGTTCTGGGCGTGACAGCAATCGTACGAAAGTTATGTCCGACAGATAGCAGTGACAGTCACCCATTGATATAGTCAGATAGGCAATACATGCAGAGAAATTATCGTTATGCCGTCCCCCATAGACTCCATTTAAATCAAATAATTTAGGTTTTTAACAATGATTTCCTTTTTCTCTGTAATAATAAAACCGTACTTTGTACTTGAAAGAAGACAAAGCATGGAGATCCAAAATTACAGAAAGATCCCTTATGTGGAAAACATCAGGTCCAGAGCATCCTGAATTTCTAGGTAAAAGTTCCAACATATACTGTCTATACAGAGTATATATATATATATATATATTAGGGATGTACCGAACCCACTATTTTGGCTTCGGCCGAACCCCCGAATAATTTGTGAAAGATTCGGCCGAATACCGAACCGAATCCGAACCCTAATTTGCATATGCAAATTAGGGGTGGGAAGGGGAAAACATTTGACTTCCTTGTTTTGTGCTGAAAAGTGACGTGATTTCCCTCCCCACCCCTAATTTACATATGCAAATTAGGATTCGGATTCGGTTCAGCCGGGCAGAAGGATTCGGCCGAATCTGAATCCTGCTGAAAAAGGCAGAATCCCGAACCGAATCCTGGATTCGGTGCATCCCTAATATATATATATATATATATACACTATATCATTAATGACTATATTATGTCATAAGTATATTAACATAAATTAGGGTTGTACTCATATATTTAATTATGATAAAATGGGAACATATGCCTTGAATATATATATATACATATACACTATATTATTAATGACTATATTATGTCATAAGTATATTAACATAAATTAGGGTTGTACTCATATATTTAATTATGATAAAATGGGAACATATGCCTTGAATTATATTAAAATTCCAATGTCATAAAATATGTCCGGGTATATTAAATTATGTTGTCATAAAGAGATGCCTGCGATCATATTAAAATGATGTCGTAAAAAGCCAGGTGAAGGCTGGGACCTTGACATTTCATTGGAGGGCCACATCTGGCTCCTAGTAGGAGAGGTCTAATTGAAAATGATGATATTGAGACTTACAGCGAGCTTGAGAGCCTCACTAAATTCCATTGAACTCTCTGGGCAGTTGGGTTTCAGCCCATTGCACAGACAGAAGGCAATTCAATCGCTGTATGTTGGGAAGTTTCAGGCTGCTGCAGGGAACTCATATTCTCAGCTTTATACTGTCTATACCCAGTGATACTGTACCTTCTCTGAGCCTCTAACCCCTGCTCTCCATTGTGGGAAAGAGAAGAGTATTGACTGATTAAGAGATTGACCTCTGGGACCAGAAACCAATGGGACCTCATAGTCAATGCAGAATATATTATCTGGTCTTTGCAGCGCAGAGGCATTCAGGCGTAATTCAAATATACATTGAATATGACAGTATGCCTGGAGTAATAATAACTAGAAGCATGGATATTATTTACTCCTGTTTATTCAGGTATCAGCAGTCTGCAGCCCTCCAGCTGTTGTTGAACTACAAGTATTATCCTGGCATCGATCCCTGTGCCTAATCAGCAACACTTTATATACATTTACGTCTCTGTTAATTTCATGTTATTCTTATTTAAGCCCTGTTGTATTTCCTTTTTGTATTCCTGATTCCAGGTGTTTTGTGCCATGTATAACACAAGCTGCCAGTATGAACCTCATCATTGTCTTTTGTTCAGTTCATTTCAGCAAAGTAATCATGTCCTGATGACAGTGATGTTTAATTCATTGATATTATCAAATCCAGCAGGGGTCTTTACTTTTTATCATGTACTTCTGCCTCACTTAAAGGAGAACTAATCCCTAAAAATGAACATGGCTAAAAATGCCATATTTTATATAGTGAACTTATTGCACCAGTCTAAAGTTTCAGCTTGTCATTAGCAACAATAAACCAGGACTTCAAACTTGTCACAGGGGGTCACCATCTTGGAAAGTGTCTGTGATACTCACATGCTCAGTGGGCTCTGATTGGCTGTTGAGAAGCTAAGCTTAGGGCTCGTCACTAATTATCCAGCAGAAAATGAGCTTCCCCTGTAATATAAGCTGATGCTACAGGGCTGATTATTAAATTCTGATGCTAATTGCACTGGTTTCTGTGCTGCCAGGTAGTAATACTCTGTATAAATAACTAATCAGTTTTATATTGTGACATTTCTATTCTATGTGTACTGTATATTGTGAGTGGGTCCCTAAGCTCAGTAAGTGACAGCAGCACAGAGCATGTGCAGTGCAGAAAAGAAGATGGGGAGCTACTGGGGCATCTTTGGAGACACAGATCTTTACTGCTAAAGGGCTGGGGTTGCTTATAATGAACAACGTTTCTAGCTACTGCTTTAATTCTCCTTTAATAGGCACAGACAGAGGTTAGCTTGGCCACCTGGGTTCAACTGCAGCTAAGGCACTTTATTGAGGGTTTATTGACCCTTATGGTCCAAAAATATTCTGCTTATGTGGCTTCTAGTCAAACTGGTCTAAGAGTTCGGATTGTAAGCTCCACTGTGCAAAGAGTTCTAAAATAAAGGCTATTACTGCTCATTATATTATTATTATAATTCCCATTGAGATGAAGCCTGAACTGTATGTTACTCTGTTTCTAGAATTAGTGGATAAATAGGAGTTCAAACCCCATAAATTACTTACCTGGGGGTGAATCCAACATCTGTATCCAGAGACTTTTGGGTTCCAGTTGGAGAGAAGGAACTTCTCTCAGAAGGGAGTACAATGCCCTTAATGGTATTAGTTCTTAGTCCCAGAGAAGACCCTTTAGTGGTTTCCAATAATCAGTCCCGTTGTTTGCGCTGATGCCTGGAAGGTTGAAAGGGAAGAGAGATTTGTGCATGTGATGCTTTCTCTTCTGTATATAACATTTTATCCGGCTCTCTGTCCCTCCTCTCCCCCTCCTTACTCTTCCTCACGCTCTCTCATTCTCTCCACTCCCTGCTTCACTCCTTTGCTAGCTCAGAATTCGAGGCAAGAGAAAGGGGAAAAAAAGAAAAATGCTAAAACTCCCACGAGTTTAACTCTTTTTGTCCTTGGGGCCCCTACATTTAATTGATGCAACTGTGCAAACAGTGTCTTTTTTGCAGATTATAATTAAATTTTCCAGGGTGGTATTTCTCTTATAAACGATTCTTTACCTGTTTATCCTCCGAGCTCAGGAGCACTGCAGGAACAGGAGACTTTGTCTTATTTCGCTGGGTTCCAGGATCAATTAAGTTAAAACGTGTCCACCCTGCTGTGCTTAATTGGCTGTAAATTCAGATTATTAATGGGTTTTGGAGCAGCACTTGAACAATAATATAACATATTCATTTTATTGATTGTTTTGTTATACTTTCTATTTTAATTGTTGGAGAAATTATAAAATTCTCTCTGATAAATAAATTAAGTGATCTGCAAGGAACATGCAGCTGTCATTATTGCATGGGCACCAGGGTTGGCATGGATGGCGGCGCTGTTCTGATGCTCTCTGTGAAAGCAATTTGCTGCCAGCGATGGTGATAACTGGTACTACAAGCTCCAAAGTGATCTTTGCAAAACTTTGAATGAAGCATCTCAATATCAAGTGATATTTCCCCCTTTCATGGCTACGGGGTATTTCGTTCTTTTTTCAGGTTCCATATTATTTTAAACAGGCCAGAGTTAAAGGGGATGTTCATCTTTAAAGGGCAAGTCAACGCCAAAATAAAGATTTGCCTAATAAAAGAAAATATTGTTATAGGCAACTTTGCAATATACATTCATTACAAGTTTTTATTGTATTTCAGTGTTAATCTGTCCCTGTACTCACACAGGTGCGTGTAGGCGCCGAACGCAGGAAAAATGCAGCATGTTGCGTCTCAACCTGCGTTCAGCGCCTACACGCGCCTGTGTGAGTACAGCCCCATTGGAAAAAACGTAATGCGTCTATTCCTGCGCTCCCCTGCAGCTGAACGCAGAAAAACGGAACGCAGGGGAGCGCAGCTACAACCGCTCATCAGTAAGAACCCTAACTGACCTGTCTTTGCAGCTGGGGAACTAAGACTTTTGTAACATTGTTTAAAAAGTAACAACCAGGCATTAAGCAAATGCTGCTTTCAATAGCAATTGTTTCTACAAATAACTTTAAAAGCACTGAAATTTTTTATTAATATATATTGAAAATTTGCTTAGAATTATGTTTTCTTTTATTAGGCAAATTTTTATTTTGGGGTTGACTTGCCCTTTAAATTAGTTTTGTTTTGTTTTTTGTTTTTTTTAGTATGATGTAGAGAGTGATATTCTGAAACAATTTGCAATTGGTTTTCATTTGTTATTGAGTTTAGGCATAAGTGACACAATTAAATAAGAACCTAGAAGACATATGATTAGAATAGGTGCACTGCATAAATGCATACGAGAAAACATTACTCCCAAACTCCTGATTCCCTACAAGGTCAACAGAGAACTCCCAAGGGGACGTTCAGCCCCAGAGTAGTATAGATGGCAGGAGACATTAGTGGAGACGTCTCTCCCAGCAAGGCAGGATAGGAGCATAACAGCAGAGATAAAGATAAATTGCTTCCCTTGGATGGCTGTCTCTTCCGATATAGCTGATATTAGAAATGGAAGTTTAACAAGCCATGAAATACTCTTATATAGGACTTAAATATTGCTCCGGCCATGCTCCCTGTATTTTCTGGATGAAGATATGGACAGTTGTGGTGTAGGTGATTGAAGGACTGAGTAGAAGGGTAGAACCAACCAAAACAAGGCACAGCTCAAGAACGGCAGAGCTAGAGTTTCTAGGGATCATGTACAGACATTCCCTCTGGCTGTGCAGAAGTAGGCAGTAAATGCAGTAAATGCAGTAAATGCAGTAAATGAAGTAAATGTAACATTCTGTAGAATCCGAAGGGGAAAATAATTATAGAAGCCCAGCAATGGATTATGGAATGTTACAGCCCTTTACTCACTGCCCAGTAGGGGTGATCCAACACCTAACCCCAATACCTTGTGATGCTTCACCTTTAATATTCCTCTCTTACCTCCAAAATATTAAAGTAAATAAAATCAAGCCCCTAGGGCAGATCTGGTAAGAGCTATTGCATCAGCACGCTGACCTACTTAGAGATTTATTTTGGAATAACTTCAGTAAGGGATTTATTTTGCCTCTCTACAATAAACAGAAAGGAAACTTGTGTCGGTGCGATATTTGTACTTATTATGGTTCCTCAAGGTTCTGGGGGTTTCAGGAGTCAGCAGTATGGGCAGAGTCGGACTGGGAGGTGTTGGGACCATCATGGCTGCTGCATCAGGGCCCCCAATTACTCCCCCCACCCGCCGCCAGCGTATAACTTTTTCCTGCACGTCCCTCATCATTCCTGCGTGGGGAGGTCATGGCGGAGTGCCAGGGCTGGAGGGCCCACGAGAGCTGGGGCCCACAGGTTTTTCCCTGTGTCCCGCCAGGCCCAGTCTGACCCTGAGTATGGGAGTAATGTTTAGTGCTACTGCTAACTCCAGAGAGTGGCACAGAGTAACAGGGGTGCCTAAAACATCAGCATGGAAGCAGGTCAAAAGGGGGGAAGCATCACTAGTGCAATAAAGAAAATAGCACTCTGTGCACTAGAGGAGCCAAATTTCCAGGTTAAAACCCTGAAATTCATCTCTTAAAGTTACAAGAGACGGCTTTTTACCCCTTATAACTGGCCTCTCATGGTAGGTGCAGCCCTGCTGGGTACACGCTAGTGATGTGCAGGCCGGCCTGATACTCGCAGGTCGGTCGGGTTCGGGCTGAACTCGCACCCCCATTTGTCCGGGTTAAGCTCTTCTTCTGCTCTCCCCGCTTGCCACCTTACACTGCCGGCTTCCGACTTCCATCGCCCTGCCCCTTTTGTGATGTCATTAGCAGGCAGGGTGGTGTGGGTCTATAAAAGGAACCCGGAAGTCAGGCTCAGGCGGGCGTGGGTGGAGGGAGGGCGGTTATCGGGCGGATATATCACTAGTACATGCCCTGAACAACTATAAATCAGGGACGTTCACAGAGTTGGGCTTTGGGGTGCTCCACCAGTGAGTCTTCAATCAGAAATGATCCCCAACTCTTGAGCTCTGTTTAAGAGCAGAAATACTATAGGTGCTATAGTGGGGTCCAGGAGCATTTTATATTCATATACAGTATATTATAGTTTCTATATGTAGAAGCAAATGGTCTTCCTGATTGTTTTTGGCACAGGGAGCCCTTGAAAATGCTTTTTTTGGGGGATTGCTGCTTTCTTATAAGTGCAACTAGCCTGCTACATCTTATAAAATCTTTTAAATCATATTGGCCAGCTGGTGGTACAAAAAGTGTAAGATCTTTTCCAAACAGATAGACTGATTGTGGCTCCCCTTATCGCAAGCTTAGCTTTAGGCCCTGAGGCACAGGTCACATTCCATATAATCAAATCTGAATCATTTTTAACCTATTGGTACTCAGTCTTAGGCCCCTACCTCATTGTCCTGAAAGGTCATACTCTTGTTTAATGACAAATAATATAATGGTGCCAAACAGTAAATGAGATTGGCTACCATGATGACCCAAGTTGCGCTCTGAGCCTCCTAAAGTATGCATAAGGATTAGGCATAACCTTTCTTATAATCTTATTGTCAGGCCCAGGGGACAAATGACCAGACTGGTACAGATTGGTGTGACCTTCAGTTGGAGCATAGACTGACCAGGGTATAGCTCCATTTACAACTAAGGGTTTTGCAGGAGTCAAACCAGCTTATATATCTTAGCTTGGTGATTAACGACAAAGCCCCTTTGTCTGCAAGAAATAAGAGATCTCATCAGCATGGCTGGGCAGGGCAATGTGAATAACACCACTGCAATGCAGCAAGGCTACGTACTGTAGGTTTCACAACGTAAAGTAATCAAACACTTGCACCAACTCCCATCCCATCTCCTCTCTAGAGTCTCATCTTCTCATATCCTGACAGGGCAGAAATCCATAAAGCAGGAGGTATGAGAATCTATAGATAAAACTCCAGAACTCAGGGCAGGTATGAGCAAGAAAGGGCATTTGCCCTGAACCCCAACATCAGAAGAAGCCCTTGAAGGGAAGACCATGGATATAATTCTAATGGATGGATATAATTCTGATGAACATTTCCAGAATATACACTAGATATCGTTCAGCAGCAGCTGGAGGGTTGTCAGTTGAACATCCTTTATTTATAGAATACCGTGCTTAGTTTTACTATTGCCACGGCCCCCCACTTCTTTAACTCCAGTCCTACCAGAACTACAAAAAAGCAATTTTAAACTGTAATTTAGTATATTTAGTCCCAAACCCCCTCCCAGCACAGACATGAGACCCATGAATCTCCAGGACAATCTGATTCTCTCTACTGCACAAAAGCCCAGGTTGCAACTTTGTTCTGATTGGCTGGAGTTGAATCACACACTTGCACTTGCCCCCAACATCAACCGAATGCAAGCGACACTGCCCCGATCTGATTTACACTGCACTGAATGTGTCTGCATCTGACCAAATATTGTTGTTTGACCAAGCACTAACTTTCAGAAACTCAGGAACAATTAGGGTTTGGCCAGGGAGTAACTGCAAAGCTACACAGGGTTTAGGGTGAACTTTATAAAGTCCAGAGATGTCACAATGGGGCATGTGACTACTGGGTGGTCTAGGGACCTAGAGGACCCTGTGGTTTTAATATAAGTCATCTTCTCTAAATTTTTGGGGGACATTGATATAGGACTCAGTAAGGTATAACGCCTGGCAGATTTTAAGGGCTGAGATTACTATGAATTACTGTGGGCAAAGATGTTGCAATGTCCTCCTGCAGTTGGTCTGTATCAGGAACTCTGCAACAGAAGTGTCTGACCTGTTATCCAGAATACTCTGGACCTTGGGTTTTCCGGATAATGGATCTTTCTGTAATTTGGATCTTCATACCTAAAGTCTACTAGAAAATCATGTAAACATTAAATAAACCCGGTTTTGCTTCCAATAAGAATTAATTATATATTAGTTTGGATCACAGACTACAAGATACTGTTTTTTTTATTACAGAGAAAATGGAAATCATTTCTAAAAATTGTGGATTATTTGGATAAAATTGAGTCTATGAATTCTGTAATTCTGAGCTTTCTGGATAATCTTCATACCTAAAGTCTACTAGAAAATCATGTAAACATTAAATAAACCCGGTTTTGCTTCCAATAAGAATTCATTATATCTTAGTTTGGATCACTAACTACAAGGTACTGTTTTTTTTATTACAGAGAAAATGGAAATCATTTCTAAAAATTGTGGATTATTTGGATAAAATTGAGTCTATGGGATACAGCCATTCTGTAATTCTGAGCTTTCTGGATAACAGATTTCAGATAACTTATCCCATACCTGTACTCATTTCCTAAATTTTTAAATTTAGTATCACTTTGACTTCTTACTTTTGTAAAATGTGCCTCATAAAGAGAACTGACGGGCATTATTGTCATTTGATGTGACCAGCTCGGGAGGAGGCCATAAATAACATTTTACATTTAGCACTCCTGCTCCCTCTAGTGATTATTTTTTAGATTGTCCTACGCTTAAATAATCACGATTTTGATTTTCCTACGCTTAAATAATCACGATTTTCTACAAACTTGAAACTGCCTCTATTTTATTGTCTGCAAAAAAAAAAAAAATGAAAAACAGGGAATGGCAGGAACTAGTGGGCAGGAGAGTAGCACAGGCAAACTACCAAAATGGGCAAACCTGCGTAAATCTCATTACTGATCACTGTTGCACCACATGTGTAAGAGATAAAATCCATGCTCTGTGAGTGTGAAACTAGTTAAAAAGGACAAATAAATGAAGGCTTTTCATTTAGGTTAGAATTATCCAATGGAAAGGGTTGTCCAGGGGCCAAGCTACGATACAAATGAAAGGAGCAATGTCAATATATACAGGTAATGTAAAGCACATGAAGCAGTTTTGGGTACATTTCATGGAGAATTAGACCAGCTGGTGAGGGCTCCATGAAGTGTCATCACAATGATTCAAGCATACAGCTCAGAACAGCCTTGTCTGTACCTACTCCAGAAGATCCAAGACCAAGGCTTTTGGTTTAGGGTGAGTGGATAGCGGAGTTAGAATAACAGACACACCAAAAGTTCAGAAAACTCCAATTTCTGATCCCACTCTATGATCTGGGACATTGGGCCTTTGGCTTATCCAAGCTTTGAATGTAACCCAAAATCTTAACACACATGTAATTCAGATCAGCCATTCACCAACATGGCCACTTTCTACAGCTATCCGTCTGATCACTGTCCCCTTTTGTCAGATGGGACCCATATTAAGTGTCCTGGCTTTAAATAAAATCTTTTTTAATTATTTAAAATGAAATGTAGTTTTGTTTTAGGAAACGTTTAGCAATTTTGCATTTCCAACACGACTTGCAGGTCTCCAGCCAGTAAGGAATAAAAAAAATATGCGGTGGCGTAAGGAGGACGGGGATTGGAGCAGATTGTAGGCATAACTGGATGGGCTGGGTGTGATTTCAAAAAATGGCGGCACATTGTTGCACTTTGCACAATGCATTTGGCTGTGTACAAATAACCGCAGGCATCTGCACTGTTTCAGAGTACAGAGACTTGCAACTCCCTTCACTGATATCTCAGACCATGTTCGCAGTTGCTGAAGGGACTCTCTCCACCAAGAACCACATTTTTTCACTGAGCGCAGAGAGCAGCAACCACAGGGGTACAAATGTTCTGTAACTGAGCACTGATGGGCTCTTGCATTGCAGCCCTGGGGACGTCTGATACAGTATGTCCTTTAAACATTTATATGTTCTTCCCCTTTGCCCAAGATGCCCCTATAATGCTCAGGATCAGGACAGGGGAAATGCACTTTTATTTGAATAAAAATGGCCCTGCTATGATCACACCTGTCGTTTTCCTCAAATTATATTTTTAATATAAAAAAATGCTGCTTCAGTTTAGTCACTTACCTAATAAAATGCATTCTTGCAATAGGTTAGATGAACAGAACCTGTGACTGTGCCCACATGTATGTATGTATGGATGTATATTTTTATTTGTAAAGCGCACCTTGAGGGCAAAGCACTGTCCAACAAAACAATAAATTAGTAGTAACAAACAAGGGGTCATTGGAATAAATAGTAACAATAGTATTAAATATTAGTAGTAAATATAAAATATAATTAAGATTCAGATTAAGTGCTCAGTGTCAAGGAAACAAAAGGCTAGAGGACCCTACCCCGTAGGGCTTACAGTCTGAAGCCAGGATCTCATTGTACCAATATTATGCCCCTGATGCTCATACACCTAATGTTACAGTCCCTGGATTTATTTCCCTAATGACCTGCTGCTGCTACAGCTCAGCCTGCAGAGCAACAGAGATGCT
This sequence comes from Xenopus laevis, assembly GCF_017654675.1. NCBI lineage: Eukaryota > Metazoa > Chordata > Amphibia > Anura > Pipidae > Xenopus > Xenopus laevis. Next base: position 117,157,475 of record NC_054378.1, on the reverse strand, counting down.
CCTCATTATCACCATATCTGTTAGACATGAAGGGAAACCTTGGCAATTAGAATATATAATAAATATATTTATCCTGCTGCTGCCAGATGGGAGAACTAACTACACAAAACTCAGCGTTTAAAGGAACAGTAACACCAAAAAATGAAAGTGGTTTAATGTAATGTACATGTACTGTTACCCTGCACTGGTAAAACTGACATGTTTGCTTTAGAAACACTACTATAGTTCATATAAAGGCAGAGAGACCCGCTGCAATTCCGGGAGATTAGTTGCCCGACAACAAATTTCCTCTTCTTCGGGGCGACTAATCTCCCCGAACTGCCTCCCCTGCCTTCCCACTGGCTAGAATGAAAATCACCAGAGGGATGGTACTCGGAGCGCCTCGTTTTCTGAAGTTTCCCTGAATTTCTACATGTATCTCTGCCCTTAGTCACCCAGCGACAAATCACCTCTTCTTCGGGCGACTAATCTCCCCGAACTGCCTTCCCCTGCCTTCCCACCAGCTAGAATGAAAATCACAAGAGGGACGGCGCTCGAAATGCCTCGTTTTCTGAAGTTTCCCCGAATCTCCACATGTGTCTCTGCCCTTAGTCGCCCAGCGACAAATTGCCTCTTCTTCAGGCGACTAATCTCCCTGAACTGGCTTCCCACTGGCTAGAATCTAAATCACCAGCAGGATGGCACTCGGAGCGATTCGTTTTCCGAAGTCATCCGAAGTTGCCTCACAAGGAAACTTCAAGCAACTTCGAAAAACGAAGCGTTCCAAATGCCATCCTGTCGGCAATTTTCATTTTAGCTGGCGGGAAGGCAGTTTGCGGAGATAAGTCATCCAAAGAAGAGGCGCCGGGCGACAATTCTCCCCGAATCGCAGCGTGTGTCTCTACCCTAAGCAAGCTGCTATGTAGCAATGGCGGAAATTGAAAAAAGTCTATATGGCACAGGTTAAATAGTGGATAACAGATAACACCATTATGTTCTACGGAGCTTATCTGTTGTATAACGCAAGCCTTTTCTCCTTTGAATGGCTGCCCCCATTGTTACACAGCAGCTTATTTAAAAAACTATAGTAGAGTTTCTAAAGCAAACACATCAGTTTTACCAGTGCAGGGCAACACTGCATTATATTTGTATTACTTTACAAACACTTTAATTTTTTGATGCTACTGTTCCTTTAAGTCAGCTCAGGTTTCCCTACTTTAGCCATAACTCAAACAGGAGACTTGGAAATGAGTCTTCAGGTTCATGAGATGATCAGCTGGGCATGGCCAAACGGGCAGAATGGGCAAACGCATTAAAGACCACTTTTTCAATGTTCCTTATAATCCTCTATCCACCAGGATCACAGAAAGATTTGCTGAAATGGCCCCTCAAATGAATGCTCAGAGGGTCAGGCACTATGATCCAAATTGGCCAAACTGGCAGAGGCATATTTACGATATAGGCACTAGGGATGGGCGATTTTGACCCGTTTTGTTTCCCCAAAAATTCGCTGACGGCGAAATGTGGCTGACAGCCATTAAAGTCTATGGGTGTCAAAAAATTTTGACGCTTGTCTTTTTATTTTGACGCACAATGCCATACAAGTCTATGGGTGTCATTTTTTTTCGGTTAAACATGGCGAAAACATTCGCCCATCCCTAGGCACTCAAGGGCCTAAGCTGAGGGAGGCAGTTTTAAAGGGGTGGCCCACAGGTGCCTGTATGGTAAAAATAATTTTTTAAATCCCCTGCATTCGAGTAATTTCCTATCTGATAGCAGAAATGGGGGCTCCTTGTAGAGGTGCAGTGGATATGATGTCACAATTGCATACCTCTCATCATATGAAAATTGAAAAGAGCAACATGTTTGACCACTCCCATTTTGTAACCACACCCCCTAATTACCATATCCATTTTATTAAATTTGGCAGATTATGGAAAGTCTCTGGGAATTTTAGTGCCATGTTTTATGTGTTTTATCAGTTTTGCTAATAATGGTGAAATGGCCCTTTCAGCATCAGAGTCAGAGTTTCCCCAAGAGACCTGCTTATCTTAAATAGTTACAATTGTTTCTTTGCTTATCTTAAATAAATACAATTGTATCAAAGTGCAAGTGCTCAGGATTCTGGGCTCTCTGCCAAAAGCCTCTTAGGTTAATTAGGTTTCAGAAACATTGTAACTTTTTCTGGCATTCGTGTTGAAGATCAAAGAGAAAAGGGATATTTTAGTAAGAAACCCGGGACTGCGGGCTGAGCTATTAAATTCGGGACTGTCCTGCGAAAAAGAAAACAGTTGGGAGGAATGCTGCTGATGTCACATGCACAGATGGGCAGTCACAGGTCCTTAGATTGTTAAAGATTGTGTGTGCTTCAACCGCCTTGTAAAACCCCTGTGGGTGGGTGAGGTGCAGAGTAGCCCAGAAACCCTTGCCAGGAGTTAAGTAGATATAATGCTACTGCAGCACCTCTTTGTTGCAAAAGTTGCATTTATTAGGTCAGAAAATCAGGCAACATTTCAAACGTCTAGGGCTTAGGTTCTTAAGTGTCTAGGGCAACATCATACCTAAATATGCAATTGCAAACTGGTCAGGTGATCCAAGTGGTGGCCACTAAAAGGGCAACCAAGTTTGGGAGTTGGTCCCTGTGTATAATGTATAATGAAGCAGTAGAATTCTTAATGAATCAGATGAAAGTTTAGTGTAGGACTGACCAGATCATGGATGACTTTGACGTAGTTGGCCATCTTAAATATATTGCAATATATGGACTTACAAACCCCGTTTTGTTTAAAGTGGAAGGCATATTTTGGTAGTTTAAGGTACACAATGTCTCAATGTCTTAAATATATAAGTATATGAGTATAACCCAAGTATAAGCCGAGGTACCTAATTTTACCTACGAAAACTGGGAAAACTTATTGACTCTAGTATAAGCCTAGACACAACTACAGCCCTGTCTCCCAGCAGCGCACATTCTGCCAAAGCGACCCCCCCAGCGATCAACTGGACTTCTTTGCAAAGTTGATGGTGACAGAGAATTGCCAAACGGATAACTGGGTGCATTGTCCCACTGTCCCACTACCATGTGCAGAGGGTGCTGTTTGATATTGCCATCACTGTTAATCTTTCATATAACCAACAGAGAGTGCTGTGTGATATTGCAGTCACTGTTATTCTTTCATATAACCAACAGATGGCGCTGTGTGATATTGCAGTCACTGTTATTCTTTCATATAACCAACAGAGGGTGCTGTGTGATATTGCAGTTACTGTTATTCTTTCATATAACCAACAGAGGGCGCTGTGTGATATTGCAGTCACTGTTATTCTTTCATATAACCAACAGAGGGCGCTGTGTGATATTGCAGTCTCTCCCCAAGTGAACTGTTGGTATACGAATGATTAAAAGTGACTGCAATCTCAGCTACTGCCAGCTGACCCGATTATAAGATGAGGTAGACTTTTTCAGCACATTTTGGATGCTGAAAAACTCGGCTTATACTCGAGTGTATACGATAATGGGTTGAGTGCAGAGGACCTCATGTATTTGTCTGTATGTATTTTGTGGTCACAGCCTCATTGCACCCCTGCTTAATTTTTTAAAAATTAGTGGTGTGCACAACTTTCCCTTGATTGCAAATTGGCCTACCAAATATTGGGATGTATGGACAGCTTTATATTGAGGGGCATGAATAGGACACTAATGCAATCAATATAGTCCAAAAAACATTTTTCTATATTTATGCTGTTATTAAAGTATATTTATTATATCATATTAAAATGCGTATCGATAACCCCACATGGAGCCTAACTCGTTTCATGCTTACCCAGCATTTAATCATAGGCAATCTCAAAAGACAAAACACATGTCCCCATGTATATATACATTTCCAAATAGACCCTCCCATGAGTTAAAATCAATTGTAGTTGAGCATTACCTCATTAAGGTATTCCAGACCAGCTCACTCTTCTATCAAATCACTCTAAATAGTGATGGGCGAATAAATTCGCCTGTCACGAATTTCTCCACCGACGAATAAATTCACGAATCTCTGGAGAAAATTCGCCTGCATCAAAAAAATTTGGATACGCGTCCGAAAAGTCGCTCGCTTCAAAATTGCAGCACGTAAACACTATTCGGACGCCCGTTGACTTTAACGCCAGCATCATAATTGACACAAGCAACTTTTCGGAGCACATCCAAAATTTGACAGTTTGACACCATTTTTTCGCTAATTTATAACTGTTTGCCAAATTGTGCGGGAAATCTGCACATTTTTTGGCGAATCGAAATGGGAGAAATTCGCCCATCGCTAATCCTGAAAGATCCTGCCTTAGAATCGGCACTGATATCAATTGTAAGGATAAGGCCCAAGGCGAGTGCCCCCTCTGCCATCCCCTAAAATGTCATGGGCAGAATATGAAGCCATGACAGTAGCACAAGGCTATTTACTGAAGTTTTTAGCTTTAAAAGAGATGAGTTTTTACTTGATGGGTAATTTTATCCCTGGCGGGCATGAAAACACACAGAAGCATGTACAGCCCATTTCTGCTGCTTCTGTTAAATGACAGGGCTATTGATTTCTCTCTGACCTTTCTGTAGAAACAGTTTTGATAAGCTCAGTGCGAACGGCTGTAAAACGTCTGCACAATCCGTCGATAAGTCATAACGGCTATTAATTCTGTGAGCTACAATAGCGCCGCTTTATCTTTCTGCCGATGAAAGAATTCGTCAACTTGTAAAAGCATCAAACGTGAGAAAGAGCGACTGATGGGCAAGTGCTGGGCTATAGTGTTTATTCTAATGCTGAGGAATCCACCCACATTTTACTATAATAAAAGCTATTAGTATAGATGATGGGCGTAACTACAGATGAAGCAGACACTGAGTTATAGGGGGCCCATGAGGCCCAAATAATGCTCAATCTCAAAATCTATTAGTAAAACAGGACAACCTCTGGAGATGTTGGGGAACCTAAAATTAATTTGCTGTGGGGCCCAGTAACATCTAGTTACGCCAATGGTAGATCATTGTACCCTATATATTTACATCTTTCCTTAATCAAAAGAAGCAGCCCTGATTGCTGGCAGGTCCGGGTTTCAAGAGGCTGTGTCCCTATGCCCCCCCCACCGCTCATATCCGCTCTCCTCCCCACACTGCTCACAATCCATGCACGAACCTGCTTCTTCTTGCCCATGTGATCTCTTCCACTAGGGATTGGAGGGGCGGGAGATTCAAACCACTGTCAAAATCTCTCATACAGCCCCCCAATTTTTGCCACCACAGGCCTGGGCCTTTATACCCTGCCCCCAATACCCTGTACTCATAGGCAAGGCTTTCCGTTTTATGCCTTCAGCCACAGAGAATCGCAGGAGTAGACGCACTGATTTCTTTCCAATGGGGCTGTACTCACACAGATGCATGTCAGCGTCGAACGCAGGAAAAATGCAACATGCTGCGTCCCAACCTGCGTTCGTCGCTTACATGCGTCTGTGTGAGTAGAGCCCCATTGGAAAGAATTCAGAGTGTTTACTCCTGCACTCCCCTGCGGCTGAACGCATGAAATCGGAACGCAGGGGAGCACAGCTAAAAACCCTCGTCTGTAAGAGCCCTAAAGGTGCAGCTCCTACTTGTTCAACAATAGAAGACAGATGAGAGAACTCACACATGCAAAGTATTTAAATACACATTTCTCTCCTGGCTCCAAACCCTGCTGTGCCGCTAAACTGCCCTCAATGACTCTCCACGGATTAACCCTAAAAGCCCATAACATCAACAGTGCTAAAAAATATAGTCCCTAGTCAGGCAGTTTAAGGGAGCGCTAAAAATGTTAAATTATCATCTCCCCCCCCACTCCCCTGTGAATTTAAAGTGACCCTCTTATAAAGTAAAGTTTTTCTTTTTAAAGGCTACAGGACAATGAAATCCTGATCCAATTCAAGTTTCGAAGGGGACATATACCCTCACGTATAGCAAGGTCAAAAAGTGCACTTTTGCAATATTTTTTTTTAGATTTGATGTTAGCAGTTTTATACTGTCAGTATCATGAATGTGTGACCTGAGTGGGCAGAACAGCAATAGCTTACTGAGGCAGGAGGCACCTACCGATACTTCCCAGCTCAATTCTCCAACTCAAGAAGTGATAGAAGTATATGGGAAGACGTTTAGAAATTACAAGTAGTGCCCTTTGGAGACATTTTGCAATTTGCTTTTTTTTTTTTAGACTTGACATTAGCAGTTTTATACTGCCATTATCATGAATGTGTAATTTAAGCAAAACAAAAACTTAAATCACTGATGCAGGAGGCATCTCTGGACACTTTCCAACTCAATGCTCAGCTTGAATGCCCTGAGCTGTTAAGTAATGAGACAATTTACCCAGAATTCCATGGTGCAGAAAACCGATATACACTGCAGCAGGAGGTACATATTAAAAGTGGGGTCCTAGGCATGGTAGGTGATTTGAGGAGCATCCGACTCAAGAAGCAGAAGCAAAACTATGATGATATTTTTTTTCAATAATATGTCCATAAAGGGGGACTAAGCCATGTTTTGGTTTTGCCCACTGCGCCATGGCATCAAAGGTTTTTACATACCTCCCAACATTTTGGAAATAAAAAAGTTGGCGTGCGTAGCGTGGCGATTTTTGACCACTTTTTTGTGACCACACCCCCGAATTACCATGTTCATTTTACACCATTTGGCAGGTTATGAAAGTTTTAACATATTTCTGTGGTTTCAGTTATTACAGTTTTGCTAATGAAGGTGAATTGCCCTTTAAGCTGTGAGCCTAACTTCTCCCAAGGGGCCTGTTATCTTATATTGTTACAATTACTTATTTGCTTATCTAGAAATTGTTACAAAAGTATCTTAGAAGCAGCTATGGCTGCTCTGGGCTCTCTGAAAAAAACCAATTAAGTTTTCTGGCTGTTCAGTACAGAAAAAAATGGGACTTTGCAGTACAAATGAGGGACTGCATGTTGAGCTGTCAAAAGAGGGACTGTCCCTCTAAAAACAGGACAGTTGGAAGGTATTTCGCTCCACATAGGCCAATGACAATGAGTATGTGCGCCCTTGTATGTGTAGTATAGCCCAAAAGATTTCTTTGTTTTTCATTTACAGAAACATTAAAGGGATACTGTCATGGGAAAACATGTTTTTCCCCCCAAAATGCAACAGTTAATAGTGCTGCTTCAGCAGACTTCTGTACTAAAATCTAAATCTAAAGCAAATGGATTTTTCAATATTTAATTTCAAAATCTGACATGGGGCTAGACATATTGTCAGTTTCCCAGCTGCCCCCAGTCATGTGACTTGTGCTCTGATAAATTTCAGTCACTCTTTACTGCTGTACTGCAAGTTGGAGTGCAATGCGAAGGTAACCAGATAATAGCTCCCTGGTAGATGTAAGAACAAGAGTAAAGTCCGGGTCCCATTGAGACACATTCAGTTACATTGAGTAGGAGAAACAACAGCCTGCCAGAAAGCAGTTCCATCCTAAAGTGCTGGCTCTTTCTGAAAGCACATGACCAGTAGTGATGGGCGAATTTATTCCCCAGGTGCGAATTCACAGCAAATTACCGAAATCTGAAATTTTTTGGGTGAAGCGAAACGGCCCAGATTCGCCCGTCACTAATGACCAAGCAAAATGACCTGAGATGCACCTACACACCAATATTACAACTAAAAAAATTGTCTTGTTGAGTTAAGAATTCAATTGCACTGTTAACTGTGTAATTTAGAAATTAAAATGACACCATAAATATCATGCCAGAATCCATTTAAGTATGATACATAGGGTGCTAATTGTATTTTAAGTGGCTGTCTATGTGTATGAATCATGATTAAAGGGGTAGTTAACCTTTATATTAACATTTAGCATGTTACTGAATGCCCCTGCTCTTAGCATTTTGTTGTTTTAAATTATTTTTTAAATTCTCATCTTCTTCTGCCCCTTAAAGGGCCGCTCCTGCCCTGAAACAACTCACGAGTGCTTCCTTAGTTTACTCTTCTGTCTTCCTCTTTTCCGCATGAAGTTTGTTCTTGTCCTAGAACCCTCTTGCTCTTATTTACCCTTGCTTTTGTAAACACTCTCATTACCTTCCATGAATGTTTCCATCAGAATCAGTCTTTCCAAATAGTGATGGGCGAATTTGGGCCGTTTCACAAATTTGCCGCGCCGGCATCTCGTTTTTGATGCTGTCGTCTGTTTTTTGACACCAGCGTAGTTTTTTTTGGCTAAAATGCGCCGGTGTCCCAAAAATGGACGAATTTTCACCAGAGAATTTTCGCAGCCATTTTGCAAATTTATTTGCCGGCGGCGAATCGTGAGGAATTTGCAGCAAATTCGCACCTGGCGAATAAATGATCATTTGTAAATCAGCACCATTATATATTGTGTAATGGGTACAGCAGCTCTTTATTTAATACAATATGCTTTTTTTAGGTGAAGTGGCTAGTGATGGGTGAATAAATTCGGCAGGTGCGAATTAGCGGTGAATTTCCATGTTTCTCTGGTGGCAAATAAATTTGCGAAACTGCCGTGAAAATTCACTGGTAAAAATTCTGCTGCGTCAAAAAAAAGTGAGCGTGCATCAGAATAGTCGCGCTTAAACATTGTCGCACATAAAAATTATTTGGATGCCCATTGACTTTAATGAATTTTTTTTCTATGGGTGTCATTTTCGTGGCAAAACAAGGCGAAAAAATTTGCCCATCCCTAGCGGCCTTTAAAAGGCCAGAGCAACACAGCACTTCTGATCATGAAGATTACTTTGCTGACCTTAAAGCCACTGAAGACAATCAGGCTCTAGTGGTTGCCTGTTCAGTTTAAAGATAAACAGGGTCGGACTGGGCCAGCAGGACGGCAGGAAAAAACTCGGTGGCCCCTGGCTCTAGTGGGCCCTCCGGTCCAGATCCGCCACCTGGATTTCTTCCCGGGGCTTCTACCTCAGGGCCCCCTCCAGACCCTGAGGGCTACTGCCTCAGGGCCTCCCGTCAATCAACCACGACGCCGTTCGTGTGCGCAAGCGTGCACTAACGCATGCGGGTCAGCACTTTTTGCTGCGACCAAACAGTACGTGCGCTGACGCGCATGCGCGAGTTCGCACGCGCGTGGCAGGGGGGAGGGTTGCAGGATGGAAGGCAGTGAGGCAGCAGCCCTCAGAGTCCAGAGGGGGGCCCTGAGACAGAAGCCCCGGTGGGCCCCCGGGCCCCCCAGTCTGACCCTGAAGATAAAGGAGACTGTGCAGGATTGCTGACAGTGCAGTAGTGCAGCGAGAGCTGAAGGTTTGCTGCAGTTGGAAAATTACAGATCTTCAGAAAGTGACTCCCAGCTTCAAGAAGTACAATGACATTCAGCCATAAAAGGGGAACTGGCCTCTAGTACAGTCACTCCCAGTATTAAAAAGCACAAAGACACAGGCTGATCAGATTCAAATTAATGGAGCAGGGTCACTGAGCAGATCTGCTTCTCTCAGCCTGCAAAAATACATGCAGGTAGTGGTGGTGCAAATAAATTCGCCTGGAAAGGTTGTACCACCTGTGAATACTGCAAAAACTGCGGCAAAAACTGCAGGCCAAAAATTGGCTCTCGCGTCAAAATTGCCGCATGTCAAAATGATTTTGACTTCAATGCATTTTGCAAATTTTTTTGGTGTTTCAAATTTTTTTTCGCTGTTTCGCAAATTTTGGGACAGATTCACCCATCATAATACACAGGCTGAGAACAGTTGGAGCCAACAGCCTGTTTGTCCATAGCCTTATAAATTGGACTGGTGGCCACACAAACAATTGGCAAGTACCTGTACTCTGAAAAGTCTACTGTGGCCTCAACAAACACAGGTACTTGCTGATGTGATCTCACTTGGAAACCACTGCCCTAGAGTTTGTAAGGGACCAAACAACTGAAAGGGAGCATGTGGCTACAAGCAAGACTTTCCATGTATCTATTAAAGGAGAAGGAAAGGCTAAAATTAAGTAAGGTCTATATAAATATACCAGTAAACCCTCAAAGTAATGCTGCTCTGAGTCCTCTGTCAAAAGAAACATCACATTTCTTTCCTTCTATTGTGTACTCATGGGCTTCTGTATCAGACTTCCTGTTTTCAGCTTAAACCTCCAGGGCAGGGCTTGAGCATGCTCAGTTTCCTCCTCCCCCTCCCTTCTCTGCTGTAATCTGAGCTCAGAGCTGTAAGTGAGCAGGGAGAGACTCAGGCAGGAAGTGATGTCACACCAAGCTTACATGGCAGCTTCTATCCTAAACAAATAGAGACAGCATCTAGAGCTGTTTACTCAGGTATGGTAAAGCATTCTGCAGAATAAATATAGCGTTTTAGCTCACACTTTTGTGGCTAATCTGTTGGCAATAAACTGTCTTGGAACTTTCCTTCTCCTTTAAGTGGTCATTTTAAGGATTAATTGTACCAGGTAAATGTTGTAAATGGAGAGAAAGATGTTTTCCATGCAAGTTTGACTCTCTGACGGACACTAAAAAAAATCACATAAACTGTGGCTACCCCCTTCAAACATTGTAATTTTAAGCAGAGCTTCAACCCTAAGAGCAAATCAAGGGCCAACCATATTATGCAAAACTTTTTTTTTTTAATTCTCCATAGCATCTATGGAATGTGATGCAAAGTGTCTGGTTATCCTTAATATTCTGTAAGACCCACCGGGAGATCTTCACTTACCCCCCACCACGTCTCCTTGCCTGTTTCTGTTAGCAGGCACGGACTTCCGGGTTGGGGTATGATGCTGGCTTTTGACAGCATCATGACGATGAGCGTTGTGATGTCATCGATCGGCGCCAATTCATCCTTAAAAGCTTGTTTCACCATTTTGTTATTGCCCAAGCTAGGCTTCAGTTTACTGTTCCTGCTCAAGCGTATTTTCTATTCTAAATCCTTGCTGGTACCTCGTTTACGGACTTATTTCTAAACCCTGCACTTCCTTGTTGGTTTTCCAAAGCATAAAGCCCGGGGCACCAAAAGGACATCGGTCAAGTGTACCCATCACTGCGCAAGGTTCTGATAACGAGATTGTTACATATTCCTTATTTGTATGCAGAAAGAATTTTTATGGACCTCTTGTGTTTTGCCAAACTTCCTCACTGTGAACTGTGCTTTGCGACCAAATTGTGTATAATAGTTGACTGCATTCTTGCATGGAGTTGTCATCTGAAACGCTGTTGCTCAGACAGGTCCATTCATCTGGAACATATATGGATCAGAGTTTAGGTGACCAAAAAAACACTGAGCATTAAAGGGAATGTACAAGCAAAAAAATAAAATCCCATTTTACTTTCTTTAATGAAAAAGAAACTTATCACCAATATACTTTAATTAAAAAATGTGTACCGTTTTTATAAGAAACCTGACTGTATGCAGTGAAATTCTCCCTTCATTTACTGCTGTGGATAGGAATTGTCAGATGGTCCCTAACTGCTGAGCAGGGAAACAATCATACTTATGAACAGCAGGGGGAGCCCCCGCCTTACTTCCCAGCCATGCAGAACTCAAGCAGCTTTGTTTGTTTCCCTGTAGAGATTTATTGTGGCTGATGACCCCCCTAGCTTTCACTCGCTTCTTCACAGCACCTTTCCGCCTGCCTGCTCTTAGTTCCGGCCCTGGTACAATCTATTGTCTGAAAGGCATACAAGAATGCTTGACAGGTGACATACAATAAAATTAATGAAAGAGTCTGCTTTGTGCATTTTGGTGCAACATATTTGGGCCACTAAAAAAAAAAGTGCTTTAAGCACCCCAAGTAGCCATTTGTGCCATGGCCATTACCAGTGGTGTAATTTCAGGGGCCTGAGGTGGATAAAAGGAACATTTTGGGCCCAACCCATGAAATCGTGGTTGACCAGGGACGCAATGGTGTAACTATAGAGGAAGCAGACCCAGCAGTCGAGGGGGGCCCTTCCCGCTCTTCTTTTTCTTTTAAATAATGCGCTGACACCTGAGTGAGCATGCAGCGGGGGAGGATGCCCCCAATGCATGCGTCATGATTCACCTGTGATTTTGCATCCGTCGCTGGTCTGGAGTCGGCCCCTCTATATAATTACACCACAGGTCCTTACAAAGCAGATACAGATACGCTGTTTAGAATACAATGACATGTAGCATCATTCATTCCTCTCTACACACCAACGGATGAAAAATATTCTCACATTTAATAGGACGGCTGCTGCCAAAACACATTGTATTTGCTGGCGCTGGACAAATAGAGAAAGCCTTTAAATAGAAATAAAACATTTACTCGCATTACACCCATATATGCAATAAAGGTGTTTTAATCTACTGTGTATTTCTGCATTGTGTTTGTGGAGTGTCTAAACTTTCCCAAGAATAGTAATTAGGAGTGCTCTACCTTCATTAAACCCGTGTGGGTCTCAGGTGCTGAACTGGAAGACCCTTGCCTGCTTTTTGGGTACACTTCACATCCAGAACAAAAAATCCAGCAGCACACTTGAATTGATGCAATAATCCGTAGTGTTTATTAGCCCATATATGAACAAACAGAAGGGCGACGTTTCGGGCCCTTCTGAACCCTTTATCAAGCCTAATGTGATTACTTCCACCAAACACTTATATTCAACATCCTGAGGGGGGGGGGGTGGTTTAGGGTGTGGTCACAATCTCCTCCCCTTCTGCGGTGACATCATGAATTGACTTTCTATTTTGTGTAATATTAACCATTTGTGATGCATAGTCCATATGTAAAGTCCAAGACAATCTTCTCAAAGCAATTTTAAATATCTGATCTTATATTACCTGAGACGCTGTCACGGTTTACATTGCACTAGGTCTCATACCTTTGTGCACATTACGTAGTCAGCACTCAGTATTCTTAGTAACCTTAAAATAGAAAGAAAACAAATATAGCATGAGTATCCAAAATCACATATCAAAGCATATAAAGTAATCAAACATTAAAATCATCTTGTTCATAAATCCCTACTTACTTAAAGATGAACATTGCAGGTGTGTAATCTCTATTTAACCCACGTGGCCAGATCGTATCTAGCGTATGGATCCAATACATTTCACGATATTTAAGTTGTAAAAGTCTATCTCCACCCCTTCTTGGTATCTCCACAGTATCAATTATTTGAAATTTTAATTGACTGATGGCATGTTTAGCCAGATGAAAGTGTTGGGGAACTGGTAATGTTGTAATCTCCCTACGTATGGTTGATTTATGTTTCGAAATCCGATCCTTGATCTTTTGAGTAGTTTCCCCTATGTAAACCAAACCGCATGGACATTTTAACAGATATATCACATAAGTTGAGTCACATGTGAAGTAATTTTTTATCGGGAATTTATTACCAGTGTGAGGGTGGTGAAAGTAATTACCTTTAATCACTGAATTACATTGGGTGCAATTAAGGCAGGGGAAGGTCCCACATTTCGGATTCTGTAGGAATCGTTGTTTATACACCTTTTGGGGTCCTATATCTGCTTTAACCAATTTGTCTCGTATGTTATTTCCCCTTTTGTAAACTATAAGAGGAGGTTCACAAAATTGGGGTATATGTGTTAGACAGTTTTGCAATAAATGCCAATGTTTATGAATAATTTTCGAGACATGTCTACTTGCAGTTGTAAACTTGCTCACAAAGAACATCCGCTGCCCTTCTTTTTTAGTCGTCACGTTGGATTTTAGGAGTTGTTCTCTGTCCTTATCTCTGACTATGTTTAGTCCTTCCTCCAATATTCTATTGGGGTATCCTCTTTGCAAAAAATGATCTGTCATCTGTGTCAGTCGTGTATTGCAAACTTCCGTGTCACTAACAATGCGTTTGACTCTCGTAAATTGTGTGGAGGGCAACGATTTCTTTAAAGATATGGGATGGAAACTATTATTCCTATCTGTTTCTTTTCTATAGAGGTCTGACTCCAATTTCTCGCCCTTTCTGATCAACCTTACATCAAGAAAATTTAACTTCTCTGCATCTGATGTACACGTGAATTTCAAATTCTTTTCAATATTGTTAATGACATCATGGAACAATTGTAAATTTGTATGATCCCCATCCCATATAACAATAAACTTTCCCAAGACACAGCCTTGTGCTACGTGCGTATTGCCCTTACTTTTTTTGGGAATTTTGATTGATATCTATATACGCACCCATGATTTCCCACTGATCAGTGCATCTTTTCAGCCCTCCTTAAGGGGTGGTTCACCTTTGATTTAACTTTGAGGCAGTTAGTCCGAATTTATCTCAATATTTTCTGCTACAAATGCTGGTCAAATCTGCTCGGGTTTTTTACGCTTATTTATTATTAAATTTTCCTGAAAATTTGCTTTGCGGGTAAAAATCTGATTTTCACATTTTTTTCTGAATTTTCACCCGAAAACTCAGAAAACTTCAGGGTATTGCACTAAACCCAGCGCAAAAAAATCATTGGGACTTCTCCCATTGACTTATATTCAACCTCAACAGGTCTGAGATGCCAGATTTTCTGATTCTGACTTTTCCATCCTCGGGGTTTAATAAATTCCGAAGTATTCATGATTTCTTAAAAATCAGATTTTATAAAAAAAAAAATCATTAATTTTTCGTGATTTTTGCATTCAGAGTTTAGTAAATAACCCTTTAAGTATGTTATAGAATGGCCAATTCTTTTTTTTCAACTTTGTGTTTAACATCTTATACAAAATGCCAGTGAATAGTTGTAATTTGCAAATCGGTATCACAACATACAATAAAATAATATAAAAGTAAGGAAATGGCCAATTCTAAACAACTTTTCAGTTGGTCTTCATTTTTTAATATTTATTTTTTAATTACACTTTACAACTTTCAAATAGGGATTACTGACCCTATCTACAACAAATGCTCTTTAGGGCAGAGACACATGCTCGGATTCAGGGAGATTAGTCATCCAGCGACAAATCTCCTCTTCTTAGGGGCGACCAAACCCGACCAGATCGTCGCGGGATGGCAATCGGTGCGATTCGTTTTCCTGAAGTTGTCTCTCGAGGAAACTTCGAGCGACTTCGGAAATTAAGTACTCCGAGCGCCTTCCCGCCGGCGGGATCTAGCCGACAGGAGGCAGTTTGGGGAGATTAGTCGCCCCGAAGAAGAGGCGATTTATCGCTGGGCGACTAAATTTTCCCGAATCTTAGTGTGTGCCCTTACCCTAAAAGCCACAAATTTATTGTCACTGCTATTTTTTATTACTCGTCTTTCCTATTCATATCCCAGTCTCTTATTCAAATCAGTTGCGCTCTTTGCACCAGAAGAGCAAATTTCCGGTTATTAACCAGACACATACCCTTATATGATTATAGAGTGATTTCTCCATTTTCTTTTCTTACCAGTTTGACTGATCTGTCCCCAGGTGATGGTGCTCAGGTAAGAGTTTAGCATAGTTCTGGGCATTTGCCCAGTAGCCACGTCAGAGACCAGGATGGTATTATTCAAATCCAAATGTAGAACAAGTTTGCTCTTCTTTGGCTGCAATGTCCTTTTAATTGCAGCAGGAATCTTTATATTTATACAAAGGTATGTCATTCATGATGACTTATCTGAACTTCCAGTTGGCTCAGTACAGTCTACAAAATGGAAAAAAAGAAAATGGGGACAGTCTAAAGAGAAAAGAAATATTATATACAGGTATGGGACCTGTTATCCAGAATGTTCGGGACCTGGGTCTTTCCGGATAACGAATCTTTTCCATCATTTGTATTATCATTCTTTAACTCTACTAGAAAATCATGTAAACATTAAATAAACCCAATAGGCTGGTTTTGCTTCCGATAAGGATTAATTATATCTTAGTTGGGATCAAGTACAAGCTACTGTTTTATTATTACAGAGAAAAAGGAAATTCATTTTAAAAATTTGGTTTGGATAAAATGGAGTCTATAGGAGATGGCCTTTCCGTAATTCTGAGCTTTCTGGATTATGAATTTCTGGATAATGGATCTCATACCTGTATAATGCAGATCACAATCTATTTCTTCCTTGACTAAGATTTGCCACTTTGGCCTATAAATAAAATTGGAGCCAATTTTACAAAGCAACAATTAGAGGCATAGTTACCAAAAACAAGTTCAGATAATTTTTAGTTTTTTAAAAAAAAAATACTAAATGCCCAGTGTGTACACTTTTGTTGTTTTAATAAAAAGTGTGAACCTCAAAACTCCATTGCGTAAAATCGCTGCTTTGTGGGGGTGATTCGGGGTAGAGTCAGTCCGGTGTGGGTCCATTTTTTGGAACCCGTACCCGCAACCTGCAATCCGCAACCCAGACCCGAAACCCGCATTCTTACCCACTTGGACCCGCTACCCGACCCGCAAGTACCTTATCCGCAACCCAGACCCGCTGACCATCAAGAATCAGGAAGCGCTGTCATTGTAAACCGGAAGCGACATCATTGGAAGTAGACGTGATCAGAAAAAAGGAGTAAAAATCGATATTGAGAAGACCCGCGGCCTGACCCGCAAACCTGCAGAACCGCCGACCACGTCTATACCCGCACCAGGAACTTCTACCCACAACCCGCAGGGTACCGCAGGTTTTTACAGGTAAACCGTGGGTACCCGACCCGCTGCAGGACTCTAATTTGGGGCATTTCAGCACCACATTTTTATACTGGGACAGTAGGCAGAGGCCCAGAGAATCTCCATGTCTACCATAATTTGTTTTATACAATTCAGACCATATGTGGATCGTCCCAGCATTTTTCATACCATGGTGACAGGTCTGGACTGAGAATTAAAATAGGCCCTGGCATTTCAGGTACACAGAGGCCCAAACAGCCCCCACCAGCCCACTAAATACTGACTTTCTATGGCACCTTATAGCAGCCCCTCTGGCATTTGCCAGAACTCACAGATTGCCAGTCTGGGCCTGCATGACGATCGGTCTTTAGTCAATCAGACAGGATAGAAGATTTTAGTCGGCTACCGTTAATATCTCTGCATGTATTGCCTATCCGACAATATCAATGGGCGCAACTGGTAGCGTAGTAACAAGCAGGCACCAATCTGAACCTGAAATGTGGAATCCAGGAGCCAGTTTTTAGTTAAAAAGACATTTTTTATTTTACATTATGATTAATAGAATAACAGCCTTACGCATTTCATGTCAACCAGGGACACTTAATCATAGGCTAATATGAATGAATGGGTGACTGTCACTAGAATTTGTTGGACATAAATTTCGTACAGTTTCTATCACAGCCTTAACATCGTCGGAATTGTTTTTTTACTACTTTATTTAATCTGAATGGTAAGTGGCAGGTGGGAAGATTGCAACGTCCAGGGTAACATCTGCATGTCTATGGCCGGCTTTAGGCTCGTGGGTATTTTGTTCACCCCTTCCATCCGTCTGAAATGAGCCGCAATTAAATACGCAGTGTGCCGTTAGACTTGGGGGCCGATTCACTAACTTCGAGTGAAGGATTCGAAGGTAAAAAACTTCGAATTTCGATTTTTTTTTGGGCTACTTCGACCATCGAATGGGCTACTTCGACCTTCGACTACAACTACGACTTCGAATCGAAGGATTCGAAGTAAAAATCGTCCGACTATTCGACTATTCGATAGTCGAAGTACTGTCTCTTTAAAAAAACTTCGACCCCCTAGTTCGCCATCTAAAAGCTACCGAAGTCAATGTTAGCCTATGGGGAAGGTCCCCATAGGCTTGGCTAACTTTTTTTGATCGAAGGATATTCCTTCGATTGTTGGATTAAAATCCTTCGAATCGAAGGATTTAATCGTTCGATCGAAGGAATTATCCTTGGATCGTTTGATCGTACTATCTGCGCTAAATCCTTCGACTTCCATTCGAAGCTATTATTAATTAACCCTCGATATTCGACCCTTAGTGAATCAGCCCCTTAATGTATTTCATGTCCCCAGTGAAATCTTAAAAAAAAAACACAAATAATGAATGTGAATTTTAAAAGTGCGTAGAATAGCGCTCTCATCAATATTACATTCGCTTGAAGGTTTCATTATCCTTTTCAATACAAACATTGCTTGATCACTGCGCAGAGCATAGAGAGGGAAGGAGGGATAAAGGGATTATTTTTGTTCATTCAGACTTACACAGATGTGCCCTCCTTCTGCTGGTTTTTCTCTTCCGCCTCTCTTATTGCTGCTATGCACAAATTTTAGGGAACGCTGTACTGAGAGAGGGGTTTTTTTTTGTCACCAAACTTTATTGAAAGCAGTAGGGACTGCACACAAAAGGATGAGAGTTAAAGGCACATTTAATACTAAAAGACAAGTTGCTTCAATATGAAGGTGACATTTGGAAACATTTTGCAAACTGATGAATTACAGGGGTCACATGGACTAAATACATGCACAAAGTAGAAATTGTAGAATTTTTGGCTGCATTTCTATATGGTCTCTGTAAAACACAAACCACACCACTATCCCTTTGTTTACTATAACGTTTTTATCCTTCTGATTCCAGCAGAGGTCGGACTTCCGTCAGTATTGGGTAATTCACAATGTAAAAGAAGATAGAAAAGTACCCCCACTTGATCAGTTAAACTAAAGCAGTCACAATATAGACTGTTCTGCACTCGCCTATTCGATAATAGTTAAGTTATACACACTCAAGTAAAAACCACTAATTTGTACACTGGGTTAGGTATTCACTAGGTAATTAAATTATAAAGTGCTGTGCAATAAGTTATAAAGTGCTGTGCAATTAATTAATTGGATTTAAAAAACTTAGGAACCCAATAATGATCTTTGTTACAATAGAACCATTAGTACAAAGGGGGGTCCCTTAACAGAGATTTATACCCTCCTTAATTAATCATGTATAAATATAGTTCTAAAAATAATTGATTAAATTGCTACACCAATTAGTAACTGTTAATTCGTATGAGTTGATTGATTAGTTGCTATAATTCTAAATTGATAAATAGTAATACGTTTAGGATTAGATTCAAATTGTTACTTTGATTAGAGAAAATAATTCATAAGCTATAAAGTGCTAGAGAGTGCTGTATTGAATAATACTTATACGTAGGCAAATGAGGATTCAATTAATTAAATTAAATAGCCTGCCAATTTATCCGTTAAAAACTAAAATCAATGCTCAAATTCATGAATAAAGGAGGAAAATGAAATAAGAGGAGGTGGAGTTGTCTCAAAACTACTGCCTGAAATATTTCTTTCCCTGGGACACCACAAAGATGGAGAAGGCAGAGTAACCGGGATTGTGGTTTCAGTATTTAAACTAAGCCCTAAGTTTGATTAAGAGGCTAATATATCCTAAAAAAACACAAATCCACGGTCTCCTGGGAGTTCAGTATGCAAAGAAAGAGAGAATCAGAACCGAGCAAAGATTGACGATTCCAAGTAAATTAAATTAAAAGATAGCCAAAAGATCTGTTGAGTGTGTTTAACTTTATTATTATCGAATAGGCGAGTGAAGAACAGTCTATATTGTGACTGCTTTAGTTTTAGATTTCTAATGGTTTTCTAGAACACCACCGGGAAACACATTTGGCTGTTGTCCATCAGGAAACTAATTATCACTAGATACCTGTATTCCTTGAAACAATTTATAGTAACTCAATGTTATAGCTTTCCATTTGTGGTTGAACTACAGCTTGGAGAGGCTTTTAGTTGTAGTTTTATACACCTGTAAACATTCCTTTTTATCTTACTGGCAGGTGATTTTTTTGAATGTCCCCAAGCTTTGTAGTCCTGTTGCTGAGCAATGACATTTGTGAAGGTGACGCCTATGTTTGCACATGTTTTTTCCTGCCTTCCGTTAAAAGAGTATTGTTTGCATGAAATATAAATACGATACCAGGAGTGTCTGCCAATGTCACAAAGCAAAGTCTCTTCCCATGTGCTGAGCCGCCCGACTGTGGGTGCAGATAAGTCTCTCTCTGTGTCGTTTGCTTCCAGATCCTTCGTAAAGGGAGTCATTTGATTCCTTGTGATTGTCCTTCCCAGGGGGGATTTGCATCAACACAAGTCTGATATCTGAACTGGAAATGAAAAGGAGAACAAATGCGTTGGAAAAGGGATTAGGGGAGACGTGGAGTCTCTGAGAAGATCAGGGACATTCCAGGTAATGTACCTCTACTGAGAATTAAGAAAAATATGTTAAATAAATAGATAAATGGCAAAGTTGGCAGCAAAAAGGAAGTCATTTAGGGCTATTATGTAGGCTGTACTGTTTGCCTTGTATGGCTTTACCGGCTGTACAAGCTGTTCCTCCATTGAAAGTCATGGCAACGATACAAATGGAACATTCCAAACTCAGACAGGTGCCACTGAGAATAAGGGGCAAGTTCTACAGACAGGGAGGTTCAGGGGAACTATATGCAGTTATAAAGAGACCATACTGTAAATACAGCCAGGGAAATGTGTGACATAGGGCCAGCTGGTAAAACAGTAGTTCCCATTCAGTAAAATTGCCAACATTTTGGAAATTCGCTGCCCTACAATATGTTCCAGTGGGGGAAATCATTTTCCAAATCCTTTTCCATCAAATGCAATTTGCATCAGAGAAAGAGGGTTCAGGTGGGTGATAGCGCTCGGTCCGTTGATCTCTATCACTCCTTAGGGCAGAATGCCATTCAACTGCTCAAAGCGGCGGAACAAGTACAGGTATGGGACCTGTTATCCAGAATGCAGTGAGGCACAGAAATTCGCCGCAAATTCACTCCTGGCGAATTTATTCGCCCATCACTAGTGTTGGACAGAAACATCCCTGTCTGCATGTCACCACTCCTGATAAAAGTAATGGAGCATTGGCAGGTAAACCTTGGCGTGAAAACTTTTACTTACACATTTTGGTGCCAAGACCCAAAGGTGAACAGGGTGTTTTAACTGCCAGAGAGGGAAGTGACAATGAAAACTCCCAGGTGCCACAGTCTAGTACCAGCCCATGCTTGGTACATAACATCACCTGCCTAAAACTGACCATAAACATTAAGACTAGCTCATTGATGAGGCCACCAAACAAGCTGATCTTCTCTGATCGTTTGGCCCCCCCATGCCAATGATTGAATCATAATGGGCACCCATACAGTCCCATTGGGAGAGGAACACATAAATGGGCCAATGCTGTCTCAACTGGACTTTCTACCCTGCCTGATAAATATCTGGTCAATTTTTATCCAAACATCTCTTGGGTGGAGGCAGATGGACACAAAAACTCAAAATGATCCCTCCATACACCCACATAAACTATATACACCAATAATAAACGAATTATAGACTTTAGTATAGCCAAGAGCCTTGGATATCATGCGTGTCCAAGAATTAATGCCATCTTAACAGATAGAGATAAACAAACAATTAAAATAGGATCAAAGTCTATAAATGCCTGGATTAAAGGAATCTACCCAGAGGTGCTCAGGGAATTAAGATCAGGAGAAAAAATATACAATGAGTTCTATGACCACATATGTTTGGCTCCCTGGACAAGGCTAGAATGTAAATATAATCATCTAGTCCAGAGCAAATATCACTGTGCCAAAATGTGAGAGGCACTTATGCTTTACATGTCAGGGACTTACTTCCGCCTGTGCCCATGGAACGAAATCTTTGTAATTGCGTATTTATTAGCTTTATTGCAATGCTTTCTCTGGTTACAGTTATCACTGTATAGTAAGAATATACAGCACTGTGCATAGAAATAGCTCCAGTAATGTAACTAGTCATCTCGTAGCCTGAGAGCAGGCTGTGCACCCAGCCCCCTACCACCACCCCCCCCCCCACACACACACTACTGGACTTATTTTGGATTCACGTTGGCGCAGGTGTCCGGCAGGCAAGAGGGGGCGTGGGCCCGGAGATCACACAGTTTTAACGCTTTATTAATATATACATACATAAAATCTAACACTCTAAATCAGGGGTCCTCAACCGCCGGCCGTGGCCCACTACCGGGCCGTGGCCCACTACCGGGCCGTGGACAAACTTGAACTGGGCCGCCAAGCTGAGTCCCAACTTGACGCGTCGCACACAAAATTTAACGCTGGCGTGTCTGAATTTAACGCGGTGTGCGCAAAATTTTAGCGTTGTGTGCAGTTCACAAAATTTGGGCTTTACACCTGTCCCTGGGGCAGAAAAGGTTGGGGATCACCGCTCTAAATCTATAATATTCTAGATTGGGCTTCATATTAGCCTTCTTCCTATTTGCTAGTAAGACATCAGTATTCTCTCTAATTGCTTGGAGCACCTTCAAGCACTGTGTATAGCTCAACTAAAAGTCTTAAAATTGAATGTCGGTGCTGGAAGAACAGAGAAAGAAACCAACCAATCATGGGGCTCTAAATGTGGATACAACATCGTCAGTGCATTATATACCCTGTATAAGCCCGTATAAATGCACAAAGCTAAAAAGACTTTTATACAGGTCATGGAACCTGTATAAATTAGGAAACGAGCTCATATTTCAAATCAAGGGTACATTATGTCTGATAATATGCACATTTTAGTGAGTCCTGTGACACATGACATCACTCAACACCAATTATAAATTATTACATCACATATAAGGATATATTCTGTATTAAGATTATTCTGTATTATTATAATAATAATGCCAAAGACTGAATTGTCTGTCCCTCTCCAAAATGATCCCCAGCCCTGCAACTGCTGAGCATTAGCATATGTGTCTCCTTGACTCTTTCATCATCTTTGATGCTCTGCTTATAAATAATAATGAGCGAAAAATTTTGCGATGCACAGATTTGCCCCAAACTTCTGGGTTTCGCCGCCGGCAAAAATATTTGCAAAACTGTGGGATACAAAGCACCCAAATATTATCTGTTGGTGGTCAGATTTATTATTCTTGTGCTTGTGTTAGTCAACTAGTACTACTATATGATCTATTGATGGTATTTTTTGGTTAAACAGCAACACAGTGTAATACAGGTATGGGACCTGTTATCCTGAATGCTCAGGACCTGGGGTTTTCTGGATAATAGATCTTTCCATAGTTTATATCTTCATACTTTAACTAGTTATTTTAACTAATTATAGTTCATATAATTGGATCAAGTACAAGGTACTGTTTTATTATTACAGAGAAAAAGGAAATTAATGAATTAAAATGAATTATGTGGATAAAATGTGGTCAATGGGAGAAAGCCTTTCCATAATTCGGAGCTTCCAGATAATGCAATGATCCCCAACCAGTATCTTGTGAGCTACTGGTTGGATGTTGCTCCCAGTGGCCTCAAAGCAGGTGCTTATTTTTGAATTCAAGACTTGGAGGCAAGTTTTGGTTGCATAAAAAACAGGTATACTGCTAAACAGAGCCTCAATGTAGGTTGCCAATCCACAAAGGGGCTACTAAATGGCCAATCACCCCAAGAACATTTTTCATGCTAGTGTTGCTCCCCAACTCCTTTTACTTCTGAATGTTGCTCATGTGTTCAAAAGTTTGGGGATCTCTGAGATAATGGATCACACAACTGCATGTATTTAAGAAATTGGCAACATGGGAGCCTAGTGGATTGGAGGTTCTTCAACAATGTAGGGACGTGTATCAGTGAAAACATTTGCCCTCCCAATTTTTATTAGCAGCCCCAAAGCAGAAACAAGGTGCCAAGAAAAGACTCCCATAGACTCTAATGTAGTTTGCTACAAAAATAACATGCAACCAAAAAAATGTTTCCAGCGACAAAAAATTTAGGCTCAATCCAGATAGGGAATTTTTCGCTTTTTCGTGAATTTTCCCACAGGTTTGCTTATTTTTCGTAAAAAAGGGACAGATTTGCTAATCACTACTTGTGAACATGTAATATGTCAAAATATTTACTTTTTTTTTATCTTTTACACTGCGTGTTATTATTACTGCGGAACGATTAGGAACTCTTGTGTGCATAATTAGATAACAAAACCAAATTATCGTTTTAAACATAATATTTCATTCAATTGAATAAAAAGTCACAAATTATCTATATTTTCTGAACTGAAAAAAAAATCAGATCTTTCCAATTGTTGAGCCCGAGTGATAATCTGAGTCAGACTTCTGCAAACCCCTTGGTGAGTTGGCTTAAAGCCCCGGTGCCATGGATACAGTGTGTTTGTTGTACTGTATTTTCTCTCCCATACAGACTATTTCCCCTTGGAACCTTCCTTTTAGAGACAGGTGAAACCTTTTGTTTAAACTGCTTGGATGAAATCAAAGTGATTCCTACAGAGGTGTTGCTTCCAATAAGGATTAATTATATCTTAGTTTGGATCAAGTACAAGGTAATGTTTTATTATTACAGATAAAAAGGAAATCATTTTGAAGAATTTGGATTATTTGGATAAAAAGGAGCCTATGGGGGACAGCCTTTCTGTATTTTGGAGCTTTCTGGATAACGGGTTTCCAGATAATGGATCCCATGCCTGTATTACATTGGTATTTATTGAAAGTGAAGTGTTTTAAGAGGCTACAGCTACAGGCTAGCAGAAGGTTACACTACATTGCAGTGGTTTATGGGTTCTGTACTATATTACAGTGATATATGGGGCTCTGAATAGTACTGCTCGTATATGCTACTCTGTACTGTACTGCTGTAATATATTGGGCTCTGCATTAAACTGCAAAGATATCGAGGGCTCTGCATTGCACTCATGCTGCTATATACAGTATATGCTATTCTGCTTTATACAGCTGTGATTTATTAGTATCTTCATTGTATTGTACTCCTTGGATATATAGGACTTTGCATTGTACTTCTGGCACATATTCCGCCTTGAGTTGCACTGCTCTGGTATATGAGGGCTGCATTGTACTGCATTGTACTGCTTGGCTATATTAGGCTCTGGATTGTTACTGCTGGTATATAGGCTACTCTGTGTTTCACAGCTGTGATATGTTGAGTTCTCCATTGTGTCGCTGGGATATTTTGGGTTCTGCACTGAGCTGCATGATGTGCTGAAGCTCTGCTGATGTAGCTGTTGGCAGATTTGGGGTTTTGCACTGTATTATACATTATAGAGTATACTCATAAGAAGTGTTCATAATGTAAAAAGCTAAAATTTAACAGAATAAAATTGTAGCTGAAAAGATTTTCCTAAATTAGCAGAACCCTATGGCCCTTGGAATTTGTTGTGATTTTTAAATGCTGTGAAAAATACTCATTTTAATAAATAAAAAAATCTCAGGCTTTAGCAGAGTTGGGCTGGACCAGAGGGATACCAGGAAAAAAACTTGGTTGGTCTCAGCCTTCTTGGGCCCTGGCCTTAGTGGGCCCCATCGGCCCAGACCCACTCCTCACCTGAGATTAAATGTGCTCCCCCATGGCCTCCCTCAATTGCAGCAGCAAAGGAAGAAGTAGAAGGTACATTCAGGGGGGGGGGGGTTACAGCATCGGCGTGTCCAGGACCAAAATAAATGGGCAGGTATGTGTGGGGCCCTGAGATTGCTGCCCCAGTAGGCCCTGCCCCCCCCCCCATCCAATGGGGATTGGATTTCCTACAACTGCCACTGAAGGGTCATGGTGCTTTAAATACAACAGTAATAATTTGACTCTGTATTTAGGATAATCAGAAATGGGAAAATAGAAGGAAAGCCCCCAACAACACACCTGTCAGCCCCCAACCCCAATCAATTCAGCGATTTTCCTCTGTATTTAAGATCATCAGGAATGGGGAAACAACAATGGATGTCTACTCAGCTCAACTGAGTAAATTGCACATCATTGCCACCTTTCACTTAGGGTTGCCACCTTTGCCCGATCTGACTCTGGGCAGGGGGGTGGGGACGTGATGTAATGGGGGTGGAGCAGTGATATGTTGGGGTGGAGCTTTGATGACATGGGTGGGGCTATGACATGGTGATCAGCGATTGGCCGATCACAGAGTCAATCATAGGCAATCCTGCCCGGTTTTTCAAATTTGGAAAACCGGGCAGGCCTTCAAAAAAAACGGGCTATCTGGGTCAAAACCAGACAGGTGATAACCCTACTTTCACTCTAGAATGACACTTCAAATCACACAACTACAGCTATGGATTTATTATGGGCTATTTTAGGTTTAGGGAGCTACTGGCCTCGCCTTTCCAAAATGTATGCATTATAGTAAGTAGAAAAGGGCGCCAATAAATCCAGAGAGCGCAGTGCATCTATAGAACAAAAGACCAATCTTTGAACCCCAGACAGTCCAGTTGACAGCAAGGCTAGATTCGATCTGTTTTAATCAAGGGAACTGCCCGGACGCCAGTAGAGATGTCTGCCAGAACTGTTCGCCAAAGGCGAACTTGTTCGCGGCGAACATCGGGTGGCTGTGCAGCGGCTTCGCCGCGAAAGTTCACCCACGCGAAACGTCGCGCAGGACGTTCGCCTATTTTGGGTTCGCCCACTTCGTTCGCGCTTTTTTTGCCCTTCTCCCCAGACCAGCAGGTACATGGCAGCCACTCCACCCGGATGAGCTGTCCCTGGGACCACTCCCTCCCCGTATAAAAACCGAAGCCCTGGCAGCGTTTTTTCACTCCTGGCTGTGTGTGCTGAAGAAAGTTGTAGGAACGAGCTGCTGCCTGTTAGTGATTTCGGCGACCATTTTGCAAAAGTGTCTGCCTGGCTAAGAATCGTTTTTGATACCCCTGCTCTAGTTATTGGAGGGAACAGAAAGTGATCTGCAGGGGTTCGAGGGACAATTTAAGCTTAGGTAGCTTTGCTGGCTAGAATCTACCTCTCTACTAGCAGTGCTCTGTATGTAGCTGCAGTGGGCACGCTGTCCTGCTTCTGATCTCATCTTGCTGACTGACATGCGCAAGGAACAGTAGTCCTTTGGTAAGGCACTTGCTTTATTTATTTTTTTGTTGTTTTACTACTACTACTAACCTACTACTATACACGAGCCCAGTTGCTCATTAGATCTAGCAGTGTTGTGGGAGTGGACTGTTTGTGCTAATCTGCTGCCTCCTAGTAGTTCAGCCAGCACCAACTTTAATTTTCTCTTAATATCATTTTTTTTTTACTTTTACTCTTTTTATTTCTTACTACCGCCTGTACTAGTGTATAAACTTGACCTTTAGCCACTTACTTTGCCCTGTACGGCATTATTTGCCACACTGCTTTTCTTCAACCCGCCATTCTAGATCTGTGTGACCGTTGCTTCACATTCTGTACTTGAAAATATCCATAATATTACCGTCTCCAGAAAACAACCACCGGGAGTGACTTTTCTCCAACAGCCATTCAATATATTTTACGTAATCCGTATCCACCGTGTTGTAGTTCCATAACGTTGACCCTTAGCATTGTTATGCCCAGTTTTCTTATTGGCCCGCAGCCACTGAAGCCACACGAGGCCAGAAAAGCAACTATTGCCATATAAATGCTGAAAATAGTATCATCTTTTTTTGCCATACGTTGACTCAATCGTACTATTGGCTAAAACATTATATTTTCACGCATTTATATGGCCATATTTTTTCATGGCAACTGGTAGCTTCACAGGGCTCGCGACCAAAAAAACTGGGCAAACAACTGCCTACGAAGGTTCAACCGTATGCAAAACAATGGACTATTTCAGCATTATATGGTCATATTTTTCTCTGGGCCCAACTGGTGCTTCAGTGGCTGCCGTACCAAAAAATAACTGGGCAAACAAATGCCCTACACAGCGTCAACCGCGATGCAAAAAATGACTATTCCGTCAGCATTTATATGGGCATATTTTTCTAGGCAACTCGTGCTTCCACAGTGGCCTGCCCAACCAAAAAACTGGGGACAAACAATCGTCTACCAGTAGTCAACGTTTATGGCGAAAAATACTATTCTTCAGCATTGATATGCGCAATTTTCTATACTCACGTTGCTTCAGTGGGCGCACGTTCCAAAAACATAAGCTGGAGGCAAACAATGCCTACGAGAAGGTCAACCGGTTTATGGCAGTGTTTAAGAGAACAGTAGAACTACTCAGCCAGCAAAAGCTACCTAAGCTAAAATGCGTCCTCACTAATCCCTGCGACTCTGTCCCTCAATACAGTAGCAGTATCAAGCAGATTTACCAGTCAAAACTTACTATCATCTGTCCCTGAAATCACTACACAGCTCTCCCCCTACACTTAATCTTCTTCCAAGCACACACAGGCAACGATTTCTTCAGATTACATTTTTTGCCCCGTGAATCCCCTCTGCATGCCACTTGTGCCAGGTCGTTGCCCACCTTTAAACAACTTTAAAATCATTTTTCTGGCCAGAAAATGCTCTTTCCAGATGTTAAAAGTTCGACCTTTCCCCATTAAGTCTATGGGACGTTCGCGAACCAGTTCGCGAAACCGCTCTCGTTTCTTGCGCAAGTTGCGCGTAATACGTCACGCGAAGCTTTTTTCCGACCTTCGCTACATCGCCTACGGGCAGATTCAAACTTATGCGTTCGACAGCTGCCCAATAGTGTGTCGTAGCTATGTAAGCGCTGCTAGAAATCCTCATCACCCACCTAGTACACAGGACCATCACAGGCAAATAATCTCTGTTACAAGAATCGCACAGCTTCTTTTTCTATATTTCAATTCCAAACATCGGGAGATCCAACTACTAGCTGTATTCAGTCCACGGCCAAAGGACTCGCCCCCAGTTCAAAAAACGGCATTTCAACGCCAGAAAACTTTATATCAAAACGATAAGTCCCAAGCCTCATTCAATGTAAAAAATATTAATTTATGTTATTCACATCTAAAACAGATAACTCAGTACAATACACCTACAACCCAACATAACCCCACGCTCTTACCTGTGCATTTCGTCCACCCTCCAGCGACGCGCCTTAGTCGTAGGTGTAGACCTGCGCCAACAGTACGAGGGTCTCACAGTACACAGCAGATTTAACACCACAGTACACTCCCGGCCCCTTTTTTGTTTAAAACCAACCAATCAAGGGTGCACAAGCAGCTTTTTCTTCTACAAGAAACACTTTATGGGACATAGGTTTAAATACTTCCAATGAAAGAGTTTTGACGGACAATGTCCTACTGTGTGTATCCATCTTGGATCATATTCACTTCCTCGTCTACCCAGTTCCTCGTTCTGAGTTCATACACTGAAGTCCTCATCAGGACATCTCACTGCCCTATGTTGTTCCCCTTATTTCCATTCCATCTTTTTTATCACGTGGGTGACCTGTAGTTAAAATCTCTTTTTGTCTGCCTTTGTCGCCTTAATACCCAGCAATGCAATTTAATAGCGGTGTATGCGTTCACCTTTAAATAACGTTCAGTATGATGATAGGAGAGACAACTTTGCAATCGGTATTCAATTTTATTATTTGGGATTATTGAGTTATTTTGTCTTTTTTATCTTCTTAGTATCTTAGTTTGCAATATTCACGACACGGCTTGCATAAGCACTCCACTATACGGTCGTATTCTCCGTAACCAAATAACAATTACAGCCCTTTCAGCAGCATTTGTTGTGTTTTAAATGGAGGGATCTCCAGCGAAGAGAGTCAGAAGAAGGCAATAATTCAACAAACTATTTCTACAAAAAAAGAAATAACCACCAAGGTCCAATTGAAAACACACAAGTTGCTTAGAATTAGCCATTCTCATAACATATCTAAAGAGTCTACACTATAAAGGCGATGATGCAGCCATGACATTGGTTTGAGGAGCAGAGACATACCAATGTCATATTCCCATCTCATGACCACCTTCCAGTCAAGCATATACATAATTAGTCTAGCTCCCCCAACGCATTTTTCGATTTCCCCCAGCGCTACCATTTCACTATAACCTACCTCAGCGTTTTTTATTGCCTAGTTTTTATTGAAGACCTTAGATATTACGTGTTATTTGTTGTGTCCCACCAAAAATATCTCCATATAACACACATTAACACATAGCTATAGTACATTTCATGCGGTTATGCAGGTTATGGATATCCAGTTATCCGTAAAACCCCGTTACTCTAGTAAAGCACTCCGAATTACCGGAACAAGCCATACTCAACCATAGACTACACTATTATCCAAATCAACTGCCAAATCCTTTCCTTTAAAAATTATTCCTTTTCTCTCTGTAATAACTAAACAGCAGACCTGTAACTTGATCCCAACTAAGATGCATAAAATCCCTATTTGAAAAAAAACCCCTGCCTCTATTACTCATTAACTTTCATACTTGATCTTTTCTTAAGACGTAATAGAAATTCCAATTATCTAGAAACGACATCCCATTATCTAGAAACCCCACGGCCGACCACAACAGCCGAGCATCTCTGGATTTCAATAGGTCACCATACCTGTAATATCCTTTCCACAGAACATCAGCATTTACCACAGATCTCCTCTTAAAGCCAAATGAAGAATATAAGATATTCCACATAGTAATAAGTACCGGTAATATTTTGCCAGCGCCCTTTGTCTGGAGCATCCTCTCTTTT